>NW_025825704.1:1321382-1355565 GCF_002878395.1 Capsicum annuum | reverse complement strand
TTTATTATAAAATTAAATAAATTACTTAATTTATTACAATTAAATATTTATTAATGAAGGAACATTTACAACATAGACACTTCACATATCAATTGAAAGGAGTAATTATTCATAACTCACAACTCTTTAATATTATTATTTATTTTCTCCTTCTTCTAATTATAAAAAAATGACAATATCTTTTAATATTGTAAGTAATTATTTTTTATTATTTAAATATATTTGCAGTTAGTAATAACATATAATTCACACCTTTAACTTTTACCTTTAATACTATTCATAACTTCCATTATGTTGATGTCCATAACCTCCAAGCTTTAATTTGTAATTTTATCATGTCTTATGATATTCTATTACTTTGCCTATATAAATTTATATGTAGTTTCATGAAGACTCCCATTTATCTTATATTCTCTTTCAAGTTTTAGTTTTCCGATTTACCTTTTCTTTTCTTCTTTCTTCATTTAGGTAAATTTTATGTTTTAGATATGTACCTCAAATCTTATTCATTGTTACTATATAATTTCTTTCTTTACCTATCAATTGTTCCTGTTCTGTTTTTTTTGTTTTATTTCCTATTTCATTAATTTTAGTTAGATATATTATGCTGTTGATCTTTGTGTTTTATATATGTATCTAAGGATTTTTTAAAAAATTAAACATGCTTAAAATTATATATTAATTATTACTACTTTTTTGTCTTTATTTCCTATTCCAATAATTTTAATTGTATATGTTATGTTATTGATTTTCATTTAAGACTTCTCCTAATTGAATGATTTAAAACTGAAATAGTAAGGTACTTGAATTATCCTTTTTTTGGATTTTTTTGGTGATAATTACAATGTTTGAATTAACTTTCACTTGAGTGGTACATGAATTTATTGAATTTGAGTTATTTTATTTTTGAAGGCATGGCAAGTGAATTTTCAAGTTTATTAGGAGTGATAAATATTACATTGCTCACTACCTTTTATAGCGATCTATAAATATAATAATAAAACGAGACATATAAGTGATAAGACAACACATTTCTTAGGCTATGACCATGAATCATGTTTTTCTTTTTTTTTTTTAAATCTTTTCCTTCTTTATTTCTCTACAAAATTATTTAATCACTTTTTTCATCACAACAATTAGTTGTTGTTCATGAGCCAAACAAATTCAATTTGCGTGATTAGGTTCTTTGCTTTCTTAATCCACTTTCAGTTATGAATCCCCCATTATTAGTTTAAATGTTAAAATAACACTAAAGTCTATTCATATTATTACTTAAGTCTTTGGAGTCTCCTATCTATATATCTATATTTATTATAGTAGAATCTTTTTTCGTTGATCCTTCTCATTATCTTTTTAATTGCTATTCAATTTTAACTGCTTACGAACTCACTGGTTAACCCTTAAAAAAATAAAAATATAAGAGATGCCTTTTCAAATATTGAAAAAATATTACTGACTTCTTTTATATATTATTTATGAATCCACTTTATCAATTACAAATTGCATCCTTTAATTTCCACACTACACAAATATTTAATAGATTATGATTGGTGATATGATAAATATGCATGTAGAAAAAAACTGAATATTGTCATTGGCTTTCTCTTATATCTTAGAACCAGTCAATCTGTCATTCTTTTTTGTGTATGTAACTGTGCCAGGTTTTAGTTAGCTCCTAAAGAAGCTCATTTGATTATTGTGAAATATATTATCAGATACCTTATTGGTACAAGCTCCTATGGCTTATGATATCCTAAGTCTACTGATATTATCTTAAAAGTTTTCTCAGATGCTTATTATACAGGTGATAAAGTGAATAGCAAAAGGACCAGTGGTACTTTTCAATTCATGTGACAATCCCTTGTCTTATGGAATAGAAAGAAATAAAATTATGTTTCTCTATCTACCACTGAATCTGAATATATTGCTATTGAATTGTGTTGTGCCTAAATTCATTAGATGTTTCATCAACTCAGTAATTATGATCTATGTTTTAAATCTGTTAAAATATTCGGTGATAACTCTAGTGTTATGTACATGTCTAAAAATCCTATGCATCATTCTAGAGCAAAACATATTGATGTTAAGCATCATTTTATTAGAGATCATGTTTCAAAAGGGAATATTGAATTATCTTTTATAAGCACTGATTTACAATTAGATGACATTTTTACTAAACTTTTGCTTGAAGAAAGATTTTGTTCTCTTAGAAAATCTTTTGACATAATTGTAAAAACCTTTTGAGCATAACATTGTTTGAGTTTTCTAGCTTTCTCCTAAGTTTTTCAGTTGGTATTTTATGTACCATATTTTCTTTCTTTTTGATTGATGACAAAGGGGAAGAATAATGTATTTTAATGTATTTTAATCTAACCTTGCAAGAAAAGTCAGTTAGGGACAGAGAAACTTATTCAGGGGAGAACTTAAACAGAAAAGTAATCTAATTTTCTTTTGTCATCCATCAAAAAAGGGAGATAGATAACGTTAAGCTTTTGATGAATGACCCTTGAGTTTGATTTAATTCCAGGAATTTAGTAACAAGAATATTTCATTTGAAATACTCAAAAAGGAAGAAACATCT
This sequence comes from Capsicum annuum, assembly GCF_002878395.1. Taxonomy (NCBI): domain Eukaryota; kingdom Viridiplantae; phylum Streptophyta; class Magnoliopsida; order Solanales; family Solanaceae; genus Capsicum; species Capsicum annuum. The sequence goes on along the minus strand of NW_025825704.1, from coordinate 1,352,984 downwards.
CACCAGAAGGAAAGGAATATTGCTGCAGATTTTAAGGAAAATAACTTAAGAAGATTGACAAAAAATCTTTTTCCCAAATATAAAAAGAAGTACTCCACGAAAAAAGAAATAGAATTGTTTCTCTAAATAGAATGAAGAAAATCTCTCAGAAGATTCCATTGAGAGGCATGGAATTCCAAGAAAGGAAAAAGATCTACTGCATTAAATGAATTATTAATGTTATGGGACTGTCGCTTCGCTCTCTTGTGTATAGTTTGTACTTTAGTAAAATTGTCCTTTTAGTCTTTACTTATTCTTGGAAATTGAATATTCTCTATTGATTTTCTTAAGAAAAAAAAATTCTTTGGGTTGCCTTCTAGCTTCCAATAGCTAGTAGTAGTCTAATCACTAATATATAAGCATTGAAACTCAAAGAAAGACACATGCACTTATCTCAACCTTCTCTAGTTTTTTGTTCTACTTTACTCAAGCATTGTATTCTCTTAAAGATTTATTGTGTACTTAAATAAAGAGTAGAAAAATACATAGTTGAAAGTTTGAAAGATGGGTTTGAAAAATACATTGTATCAAAGTTTGAAAGGAAGAAGAGAGTGTGAGTCAAAACCAAAAGCTTGGCTCAATCTTGTACCTTGATTTTATTCACAAAAGAACTAGTAGAATCCCTATCAACCCAAGAGGTCTGGAGTAAGAACTATTAGAGGTCTCAACTAGTATAAAATATCTAGTGTTATTTACCTTTAATATTTTATTTTTTTGAAGTTTTCATTATAGCAATCAATAGTCGTCTGTCTGTTGAAAGAAGTCGATTGTTCGATCGAAAAAGGAGTAATTCGCCCCCCATAGTGCTTTCAACATTAAGGTTCTAGAATTAGTGGATAAATTTTCTTAGCAAATGACATGATGAAAAAGTTGTGTAGATTCAATTTGTATATACAACCATAAGAATGAAGAGATGTCATGATTGACACATAGGAGGCATCTTAGCTCAATTATCAAGGGAAATATTTAGTAATCCTAATCTATGCATTTGATCGCTAAGTGACATTTTTTATGAGCTCTGTACTAAGGCAGATCCATGAACTGAGGGAGGAATATATTTATTTTTGTTTACACTGATAGAGATTAATTTTTTTGATGAGCTATGTACTGATTAATACCCAATGGCTTAATCCTGTGAAAAATTTGATCAACAAAATTATGAGGTATATTTATTCAAGGCTTTTTTGTAGCTCGATTCAGATCAGCCGAGTTATATTAGAGTGTGTTTTATTTTAAAAAATACGGCATTTAACATCCATTGAGCTTTTCTAGTAAAAAAGGGTAAATGTGAAAGTTTCTTAACAATGAGGGTAAATTTGACCAAAGTATGACATCAAAGGTAAATATGGCCCTAAAGTATGACAAAGGGTATAGTTAGATAATTTTTCAAAGTAGATGGGTAAATTTGCCCCCAGAGTATGACAACGAGGATAAATTTGACCCCAAAGTATGATAAAGGACATATTGAACCAATTTTCCAAAGTAGAGGAATAAATTTGACCCTTTTCCCAAGAAAAAAAAGGTATTCGTACATTTCAAACTATATCTCTCGGTTAGTTTTTCTAGTTATGAATTTGACTTTTACATATTGAATATCTTAAGAAATTCTTATGTTATCCAGGTATATTTACTAGCAATAATAAGTTACTTATCACATTTATAGGTTAGTAGTTTTTGTTTGTCATAAAAAGTTTTACGAAAAAGGCATAACCATCCCCTTGGACTATACTCATATTTTTGACTACATACTTTACCTTTAAAGATGTCCTATTATCCCCCTGTGCTATTTAAAAATTGAATAAAAATATCCTTGTATGATGATGTGGCATAGAGAGTGCATAGGATATTTTGGAGGGGCACATTTCATTTAGGTCCAAAGAGAGTTATATCCTTTTTGCATGCTTGTCAATTAGTTGAGAGGGGATATTTGCCATCTTTTGACCATATTCATGATACTAGTATTTTTTTTATCGCTATCCTTGTATTTTTTTGTGTAGTCCACTATTGTATGGATATTTTTCCTAAGTATTTATCTAGAATGCCTCATAATCATTATATTTACTTTTCTATTGATGTTGAGCAAGGCACCCAACCCATCTTTATTCCTCCTTATAGGATAGCCTAGTAGAGTTATTACAATTGATGATAAATTGCAAGGTTTATTAGATAAGGGATTTATCTATCCTAGTGTATTATTTTGTGGCGTGCCTATCTTATTTGTGAAAAAAAAGAATGGGTCCATATGTATGTGTATTAACCATTGACAATTGTACAAGGTGATGGTTAATTATAAGCATCCTTTTCTTTGCATTGATGATTTGTTTATTTAGCCTCAGGGTGCTTTAGTGTTTTTAATGATTGATTTGACATTCGGGTATTATCCGTCAAGAGTTAGATCTTTGAATATCTCAATGATAACTTTTCAAACTCAATACTTATGTTATGATTTCTTAGTCATGTCATTTGGGTTGTCTGATTTCCCAGGAATGTTCACGACGTTGATTAATCGGGTGTTTAAACCAATCTCGGCTATTTTGTTATTATATTTATAGGTGATATCTCAGTTTACTCCAAGAGTTAGGTCGATCTTGAGGAGCAGTTGCAGATTGTACTTTAAAAGCAGAGAGATGAGAAGTTATATACTAAGTTCTCCAAGTGCAAGTTTTTGTTGGTGTCTTTTTATTTCCTGGATCATTTGGTGACCAAGGATGCCATCATGGTCGATCAGGTAAAAGTTGCAGCAGTTCATGATTGTTCTAGGCACACTTCTCCTATTGAGATTTAGAGTTTTGTTTGTTTAGTAGGCTACGATCAATGATTTTCTGAGATTTTTTCATCTGTTGCATCTCCTTTGGCTAAGTTGAATCATAGGAAGATCTCTTTGTAGTTGTATGATTGTGAGGTGAGCTTTAAAAAACAAACATATTTGTTGACCTTAACTCCGGCCTTGATTTTGCCTAAAGAGGGCATAAGTTTTACTCTTTAGATTTCTATAAAAATCTAAAGTGGATTTTGATGTACTAATCTTGAGCTAAGATTAGTTATTTCTATTAAACATTTATTGAAATTAAAGATTGGTTTTTTCATTCATTTTAGTTTGTACGGATCAATTTTGTGGAAATTTAGGTATATCTGTACTTTCTCTATCTATGAGTAGATAATACTTCATCTTGGGGTTATGCATGAATGGTTTATGATTAGTGCATGGGTTTTGTTTATTTATCCTCCTAATTAGCTATTTATTGTGGGCTTTGCATTTATTGTGTGTTTTAGCTAAGCATTGAGGGCTGTAAACCTCAATTGCATTTGAACTCATATCATTTTTGAAAGAGGGGGTATTGTTGAGGAATTGATGTAAACAACAACTTGAATTAGTTCATTTAGTAACATAGAGTGTTATAAAAAATGGCATTGTTGCCGGGGAACAATCTGGCATATTTAGTTAGTTTGAAATTACTTGCTTTGATTCGAACTTGTGAATATTTGTTTATGATTTTCATTTGTTTTGTGTGTTAGATAGATTTTTATTTTTGTTTACTTGTCACTATGGCATCTTAAAATTAACATGAGTTTTTTGGTTGAAAATCTTATCTTGATGATCCATGTCTATATTGTGGTGGACCTCGTTTCTAGCAAAATTATGAATATGCTCCCCGGAATGAGGTGTGTGCCCCATCTCTATCCTATTGGGAGTATGATTGTTTGTTAAGTAGTGGTAGAGATGGACATTAGAGTGATTGTCAAAATACCCCCTCTTCTAGTTATGCTAACAAAAGCTAGTTCAATTTATGAGTTTTATAGGTCTCATTATGTGAAAAATGAAGAACAAAATGCTGAATACAATGGAGTTGAAGCAATGCTTCTAACTATCTCGGATCAGGTGACTACAACAAGGGAGAATATGCATCTTTTGCATCAATCCATGGTAACATTTGGAAAGAAAAGTGAAAATAAAGAGAAAGGGGGTGAGGAGGCCAATCCTTCAAGTTCAATGAATATGCCCTATCTTTAAAATAAGGTTAATAAAGAAAAGGTATCAAGCCATGTCATCGATAGAGTGCTTAATGTTGAAAAATTCTTGGTGATTTTCCAACCAACCGAACCAAAAATAATGGAGGATGCTAAAATTGAGTAAATGGTACTAGAGCTGAAAGAAAAAGCCTAGAAAATCCATTCTGAAGACTCTAGTTCATTCGAGGTGAGAATTTCAAGAAGAATGTGATTCTAGAATTAGGAAAATGACCTCATTCCAACACCTTTTCAAAATTTTGCTTGGTGTATGAGATTGATGCCAAACTACCCGAGTAAATGATGAACGTTAGGGATGAGGAACAAAATTCTTAGATTTTGGAGTTTGTCATACCAAAAGGGTGAAATGATATCCCTCACTTGATGGACAAGAAGTTTAAAATCTAATGTTTAATTAGTGGTCTATTGATGTTCTCACCAATACCCAATGAGCCTATTCAAATGTTTTATGTTATTGGGTAAAAGGTTCAAGTCTTCAAAGTGGCGTGATAGAATATGTATCGTTGTGCCCTTCCCTTTATCAAAAGTACCTCAAAGATATATTGATCAAATGTTGGGCTGGCGATTCAAATCCTTTAAGTGGAGACATAAATGAAAGTCAAAAGATGTCATGCCACGACTTTAACTAAGGCGCTGGATGGGAGGAAAGCCATTGGTTACATGTTTCTTACATCCATCTTTGATTAATTCACATAGTTTTGATGCTTTATAGGTGTTTTGAATAGATTGGAATCCAAATAAACAAGGAAAATTGAGTTTAGAAAGATGCAACAATCTAAGAAAACAGGGGAAAAGGGGAGAAATCAATCTCAGATATCGCGTTCGCGACCAATCCTATCGCAACAGTGCTATTCTTCTTTTTTTCAATCCATGTGAAATCTCAGGGAGTCCTTTTTAACCTTCGTGTGCATTTATTTTATGATGTGGGGGCACTGAAAGCATTTAAGTTGGGGGTGTTTAGGTGCGCCCATGTTTCGTATTCTACACTTGGTTTGCAATAATTCAATCTAGTTCACTCACTAAGTATAAAGATTTTTTGAATTAATCGTTGCATTTTTATTTTTATTCTTCAACTTTTTTTTCTTCTCTTGATGTTTGCTTGGGGAGTCTTTCCCAATAATATATTAAGTGACGATGTTCTTAAGGGAAAATTGTTGTGATGGGGTTTTGAGTAATAAATTCAAGGAAGTCTAAGTACTCGTGGCATTATAGATTAGGGATTACACATGCCTATGTTGAAATCTGAGTAGACTTATGGTTTTCCCTTGTGAGAGCCCAAATGTGAGATGAAGGCTTGATTTGGTGCTCGTGATAGCCATATTGCATGGTGAAATGCAAAAAATGCATCCCCCTATATCCAAATTTTTTCATAAACCAATGGCATGGACGTGAACAATCTTGTAACAACACTTTACCTCTTTTTGGGACTCCAAAGTCTTTAGTTGGTAGTGTCTGGTAAATAGCTCCTTTTGTCTCTAGTAAGAAATGAAATCGAACCTCCTCAAATATTTTGTGTGCCATGTGAGGTAAGGTTAGTCGTTTAACTCTCATGCGCACTTGTGTCATCTATAAGTTTCCCTGTTACTCTCTCAAGGATAATTTTGATTGCGCATGGTCGGTGAAATGATTATAGGCCTTCTTTATGAACCCATTTTATTCTAAAGATCCTACCCATATATAGATAATATCCATAGTCATTCATTTTGAGCCTTTCTTTAACAACCACATTACAATCCATGAGCCATTTGAACTTTATCCCTATTTTGAAACCTACCCTCCTTGAACTAGAAAGGCAACTTGAGTCTAAAATCCTAAGTTGGGGTGGTGAATCTTGGAAGAGGTAACTTTGGTCCACAGTATTGTAAGTGAGTGCCTAAGATCCAATAAATAAGAAAAAATGAATAGGAAAAGAAAGGATTCAACAAAAGAACGAAATGCGTGAATTGTACAAAGAAAAGAGATGAGAAGAAAATGCTTTCAAATATGGGTGAATCAAGCCAGTAAAAGTAGGTACATGTGAAGGTTGGAAAGAAACGAAGTGGCCTATGAACCAAAGTGTAATTAAATAGAGTGTTTTGTAGAGTTCAAGGAGGGTGTAGTTACTTTGATCCCAAATTTTTATCCCACCCTTTCTTGAGCCTACATTACATGTTCAAAAAATTCATTTGAGATTTCCTACCAAGTGTCTTCAATTTAGTGGCGATTAAAAATAAGGGAAAGCATATGACAAATACTTGTTTGCATTGAGAAATTCTTTATGACATTGAGTGCTTACACTTTAATCCTTTGTTGCATTATATTTACTTTAGTGTATGGGATTTCTTTTTGTGAGGAGATATATTGACAATTTGAGTTGGTACAATTGGAATCTTTCAAAAATGAACCAAAGGAGTGTAGCTGAGTTGTGATTGAATGTGAGTCACTTCTAGAGTGTTAGTGTGGCACAGCACGAGGCTTCCCCCTAGACATAACATGTGCTTAGGTCCACAAGTGATCCCAATATAACCCATGCATTGGCATACTGCTTGAGCAACTAATTCACAATGTGCATAAAAACTTAATTTGATGAGCGAAATCATAATCATGAAAAAATCTGAATGAATGTAAACCTGATAAAGTTCATAACATGATAAAACTGATGAAGGAACTTTAACGAAATATCATGACACTTACTGATTATCTATGAAGCCTATACTATACAGACGGTAAGCGGTTGGGAAATGCCTCCAACTACCACTAATCAATACATAAGAATAATAAGAATACAACACATGAACTGCAACCGACTAGAGTTTCTGAAATAAGAGAACTCATAACTTGCTGGCTGAATACTGAGAGCTATTTGACGTTAGTGTATCGACTACATCTGGTACCGATATCATTAAGGAATGTAGCCACAAAACCATAGATATGGTTAGCACTTCAAAAAGTATTAAGTATATGGAGGCATGCACTAAATCATAGAAATATTTAAAATATGATTAAATATGAAAACATAAGCTATCTGCCAAAATATGCATTTTCTATCATGGTTATGCGTGACATCTGTAAGGCATAGTGAAATTTCTAAATCATGAGCTAAAAATAATTTTGTAAGCTGTGAAGCGGTAGAAACATAAATACTTTATGAAATTTTCATGTAAAGCTGAGCATGTTGTAAGACTCTACAAAGGATCATGTATGACATGACCTTAGACCGGGCCTTGTCTTGTGGTCATATCAAGCCCAATAAGGATTGGAGATCGCCACATTAATCAAACCTAACCATCACATCAACCAAGACGTGTTGGATGAACTTCGAATCATATAATAAGATAGAGGAAAAGAAACTAAAAATCATAACTTACGAATGTCTAGTCATTCCATTCATTCAAAGATACAACATCCAAACTACCCAAGTTCACAGTCATCCACAAAGCCTCTACAAATCAAAAGTCAATAATATGTCGGGACAAGCCCCCAACAATAGAAAAAGCAAATCCAAAATAAGTCTATAAAATAAGGTAAGAAGACTATGAAATGTGTGCCTTCCAATGTATGGAAGCTCACCACTACAATGTCAACACCCAAACAGCCCAAACACCTAATCACTGCGTAGGGAGAGAAGAAGAAGATTCAACCCCTGTGTCGCATGGGGACACAGTGTTCAGAGACGGTTAGCGGTTGGAGCACTAACATGTAACTCAAGGGTAAAGATAAATAGTGCCATTGCTCAATACCAAGTCAAACCATCATAAGTAATCTCATCTACATATATAGACATGTACACATAAGGATACATCAAGGGACAAAAGGTAACAGGGCCTTAGCATGCAACACTCAATCATGAACAATGAAATGGAGAATTCTAACCTTCCACTTATGTAGGTTATATTAATAAAGAGGACTATAACCCCAAGCTGTCTTATTAAGCAAGTGGACTCTAACCACAAGCCTTTTGTTAGACAAGTGGACTCTAACCAATAGCCATCTTATTAGACAAGTGGACTCTAACCAAAATCCACCTTATTAAGCAAGTGGACTCTAACCACAATCCATATTGTTACTAAAGTGGAATCTAACTAAAAGCCAACGTGTCCATTACTAGTCAACATTGGGAATTTAACCCTTTGTCTATGCATTCACAACCACGCCATTCACGTTGGGGACTCTAACCCTCTTGGCCAATTAAAGACATCAAAGCTACAGTTCAACACCAGATATGACCACAAGGTCTTTATGAACCATTTATCCCTCAATCACCTCAATAGGATAATTTCTTAGTTTTAACTACCATTCAAGTCAAGTTACACTCATCATGAACTTTATCAAACCATTCATTAGCATTCTTACACCAAGCTTTAGTTCAAACATAATTCAATGTCATGCTTAGGGACTCAAACTCATTTATAACCAAACCAACCACAAAGGTTACATTTAACTCATTAAAGAGCTAACAAGGCCTTTGCCGGGTCATTTACCAATCATTCTTGCTCACTAAGCAATTGCCTTAGTTCAAATCACCCTCAACATGTGACTTGTAATTTCTATTAGACATTTTCACAAACACCTTTAGGGCGTAGCTTTACCATGACCCAAAACCCAAGTGAAAACCATTAATATTAGGGCTACTCATGACCCACTTGTTAAACCAAAATTAACAAGTACCCACATATGCCAATCATCACCAAAACATGCATAAAAATAAGTGTAAACAAGAGTGAACATTACCATCATTACAAATTAAAACACTCAACATTTGTTTCAAAACCAAACATTAAAGATTCATAAATAGTGAATAAATAACATGATATTTGATAAATAACTATAAGGAAAGATACACATGCTTTATACACAAAGATTTAAGGAGGAATTCGTGGTCTTCAAGACTCTAGATGCCCTTTTTGATGAAAACTAGCCCCAATCTTGATAAAAGAGTTTTGGAGATTGTTTTAGGATGTTTTTTGATCTTGTGTATACGAATAATGAAAGGACAAATAAGGTTATAATTTGTGGTTTATAAGATTTAGGGATGGGAAAGTTTAAAATGTCCTCATCTTAAAAGCTGAAAAGTTAATCCAGGAAGGTACGACTCACACCCTTGATTTGTACCCTAGGGTATTAGTGGTACCCTAACTCATACCCTAGATCCCTCCTTGGACCCCCTGACTGTTCAACATACAAATAAACATGCATGAATTATACCCTAAGGTATGAGTAATACCATACAAACCATCACCAGGACAGTATGCTTTAGCCAACACTCGAGAGATCATACGACTAGGTATCTTACGACTTGTACACAATCATACGATTTGTATGATGCTAAATCGTACCTTGGAAAGTATTCCTTCACCCTAAACTAATCTTCATATGAGAGGGTGCATACTAGTTGGACCCTAGCATACGAGTTGTATGCTTAAACCATACCATACCCAGAAATACAAAATATAGGGAAATTTTCTAAGGGTTCAAAGCCTAGGTGTTTCAATTCTCCTCCACATGGATCATTCATCCACGAATGATGGGAAAGTCAAGAAAAAATTTTAGTTAACACATTATTACCCATCAAAATAACCTTTAACCAAGTTAGAACTCAAAGACATACAACAAGGATAAGACATATGCCATGATCATTATCGATCAACCATTCATTCAATTGACTTTGGGACTCAAACCCATTGTCTATCAAAACACTTTCTCAATTCAAAGTTTAGGGACTTGAACCCATTTCTTACCAAAGGCACAAACCAAGTTAAGAAGACTAACACATACCTCAAACTCAAGTTCTCAAAACAGAAAGCATACCTCAAACATGAGTTCTCGAAACAGAAAACAAATGTGGATACTTGGACTTCATGTCCTCTTCAGCCTCCCAAGTAGCTTTCTTAGACTTTTTGCTCCTCTATAGAACTTTAATCGAAGCCACCTCTTTTATTCTTAACCAGTGAACTTGATAATCTAAGATTGTCACTGAGACATCCATAGACAAAAAGCCTATAATATCAACATCCCCTATAGTAATAACCAAAAAAGGATTACCCATACTCTTCCGTAACATAGACACATGGAATACCGAATTAATAGAGCTGAAATTAGAGGGCAACACCAATTCATAGGCAACATTACCAACCCTCTATAAATTCAAATATGAACAAATATATCAAGGACTAAGCTTTCCTTTCTTTCCAAACGAAAACACCTTTTATAGGATATACCTTCAAGAATACCTAAACGCTAATATTAAACTCCAAATCCTGACATCTTACATTCGCGTTGGACTTTAAGTGACTTTGAGCGGCTTTCAACCTATAACGAATCAACTTCCCCTTTTCTAAGGCTTGGTGAACCAAATCTGGGCCAAGAAATATACTCTCACCAACCTCATACCACCATATAAGAGATCAGTATCTCCTACCATACAATGCCCCAAAAAGAGACATACCAACGCTAGAGTGGTAACTATTACTATAAGTAAACTCAATCAAAGGCAAATAGTTGTACCAAATACCACCATAATCAATCACACAAGCACGGAGTATATCTTCCAAGGTTTGGATAGTCCTCTCCACTTGTCCATCCTTCTGCGGGTGGAAATCGGTACTAAGGCACACCTTAGACCCCAAAATTTTTGAAATAACTTCCAATAATGGGATAAGAATAGAGTACCACGATCTGAAATGATATAAGTAGGAGCACCATATAACTTCATAATTTCCACATGTTACAACTTAGTATAATCCTCTACCGAATAACAAGTCCTCAATGACCAGAAGTGAGCGGACTTGGTCATTTTATCAAAAATGACCCAAATAGAATCACATTGATTCCAGGACTGAGAAAGACTAATAATGAAATCCATATTAATCGACTCCCACTTCCATTCGGGCAATTCAATCTCTTGATACAAGCCACCAGGTATCAAGTGCTCAACTTTCACCTATTGACACACCATATACTTAGACACATAGCTAGCTACATCTTGCTTCATATTATCCAATAAAACTCCCTAAGATCATGATATATATATATTTATAGAATTGGGATGAATAGCATAACGAGATCCATGATCCTTGTCCATAATCCTTTCCATCAATCCATCTACATTGGGAACACAAAGCCTACCTTAGTACCTCAAGATACCGTCATCACCAATCCAAAAATCTATAACCTTTTATTGACCCATATTACTCTTAATATTCATCAAATTGGGATCCAACATTTGCTTTTCCTTTGTCTCAACATTAAGAAACGACCGCAATGTGTTATGCACAAATACACCACCATCCTCAAAGTCTGTGAGATAAACTTTAAGATTTGCTAAATGATGGATGTCTTTCACCAATTATCGCATATCCTAGTCCATAAGAGCTAAACTCCCCATGGATAACTTGCTAAGAGCATCAACAACTTTGTTAGCTTTACCTGGATGGTAATGGAGGCTCATATCATAGTTCTTTAGCAACTCAAGCCATCTCCTTTGCCTGAGATTCAAATTCTTCTGAGTGAACACATTTTGTAGGCTCTTATGATCAGAAAATATGTCAACATGAACACCATAGAGATAATGAGGCCAAATATTCAATGCAAATACTATAACCAATAACTCCAAATCATGAGTACGGTAGTTCTTCTCATGAAATTTGGTGTCTATTTTATGTAGTGATTGGTCTATGCATTCAGAGTTGTCCACTACCTTTTCTTACCTAGATTATGTCTTATTTTATCAAGAGGCAGAGTTTGTTCCCTTTTCGAATATCTTTTGTATATTATGATTTTGAGTTGTAGTAGTTGGTTCTTACACTTTAACAAAATGTTTTAGAATTTGGTTTGATACCTTGGATAGTACTTTTTCCATTATCATGTTTATGTGGTTTGACTTTGTTCCAGAAGCCTTACCTTTGGTATTTCCTTAGTATTGATTACCTTTTAATATTAGTTTGGGTGATAGGATTACTAGTCAAGGCTTACTGTGACAAGTATCTTAATGACCCTTGGTTTTGGGTCTTGACACCTAAATAGTGAGGAAATTTATGGAAACATTTATTAGGTTATTTTTGGGTGTTTCTGAGCTCGAATTACTTATTTCATCCTTAAATTCTTGGTAAGTTTCAATTGATTTCACGGTTAATTTCTCAAATATTTTCCCAAATCCCCAAATTCTAGTGGAGTTAATTTTAGTACCATTTTAGCTCAGAATTACCCTTTCTTGAGAGTAATTATTTTTTGAGCATAGAGGTATGTGTTGATGATTTCAAGAGTATGATTCCACAAGCGATCCCCAAATTAGATCTTTACATGATTTTTGACCCAAAGCATAAAAATAGAATATGGGTACCGTTGTTCTCTATTGATGAGTAATTTTTTGTTTTGATAGCATTATTGATGGGGAAATTAATGATTTTACAGGTTTCACTGAGCATTCCTTAGCTTCCATGTAGGCTAGATTTACTTTTCTCATACAGTGAGCTAAATTATAGTATATTTATGATAATGTACAAGATATGGGTTGGAATTTAGGACGTAGAACTACATTTCACGTGAATTGAATAATCTAGCTGATTGAGGAACTGCAAATTTGGAATACTTGACTTAGTTACTAATTCTATAGCTATAATTTCTATCTTAGGACTAAAATGTGTCTTTTTTAATATCCACAGGAAAATTTAGATACCTTAGACTAGTCAGGGGTAGAATTTGCCTTAGAATGGATTTTGGGTATTAGAAGTTGGCCCCTTATCCCAGCATAGGACATGACTACTATTAGCTTATTTCAGACTTCATATGAAGGTTACATATTTTAAATATAGATTCTATAGATTTAGAAGGTTAGATGCATAATGATTTATTCTATATTGATGCTTGGGTTATGATATGAGTTTTGGTTCGAGCTCGATAATTTGTGATATAGAGTTCTGATTCAAGTCTACCAAATGATGATATGAGTTCGTGTTCAAGAACAACCTTGAAAGTTTTTTTCGAATAGTTATGGAACTGGTTTGAGTCTAGTGTTTATGGTATGGTAGTATTCATGATTATAATTTTGATATATAGTTATTTGGTAAATTTTTGGTTACCTCCTCTTTTCATTGAACCCTTTGTGGCTTATGGAGCCAAAATTGGTTTATTTACTTTATTGTACTTACTGTCTTATGGTGGCCAGTTTTTAAATAATAGTTAACATTTATTTTTTATTATTGTTGTTTTGGTTATTTAATTACAACATATGCATCATTGTTATAGTTTTTTCCTCTTGCCTTTATGTTATTTCTTTATCTTGAATATTTTTTATATTTGTATTATGATTTAGCTTAGTGGTCTGATGATGCCTACTGAGTACCCATAGCTTTTGTACTCATGCTACACTTTAATATCATTTTGTTATAGATCTGAGTACTAGATCCATCATTGATGCTACAATCACGCCTAATAGAGTTCGGAGATAGGATGTGCTCTCAGAGCTGGAGTTGATCATTTCTTTCGGAGATAGGTTGAACACAAAGCTGAAGTTGACCCTTTTTTCTTCTTTTATTTTTCTATTAGTCTTTCCATATTACGCGCCTGATGTATATATGACTTGATTATAATTGTATTCTTTTGGATTAGAGGCTCTGTACTCGCATTACTTAGTCATGGTGTTTGTATTTATCTTTCAAATTAATTTTATTATAGGTCTATGTGAGCCTTCAACTCACAAATTTGTGGCATTTATGACATTTCCAAATAAATTAGCCCATTTCTTATAGCTTCGATCCGTGGTGTAGCTTACCCACTGATGGGATAATATAGGTTACACCATGCATTGTAAATTAGATTATGACAAATTTGTATAAGAGTGCTTATTTAACTAGTATTGTTGGTACAAGAGCAAGTGACTAGTAGAGTCCCTGATGAGTGGTAATTCAACCACTCATTTATACAAATTATACACACACAATACCTTGTTTTGTATTAGAAAATAAGGCATTATCTAGATTTAAGTGCACTAACACCTACATTTGAGGTATGAAGTGAAGAAGGTGAGCATATGTGGAACGTATCTATAAAAGTAGTAAATGGAAGCAAAAGTAGTGCAGCAAGAAAACTGAAGCAGTCAGCCTCAGTTATCATGACTGCGGTCCTCAAACCACGATCACCGTCGCAAAGCGCGGTAACAAAATCTAATCGTGGTTTTATAGACGTAGTTGCGATCAAACACACGCGATTGCGGATCAATGGGAACTGGCCCAAGGGCAGAATTGTAAAATATCATGGACAAATCACAAATCATATATAAGCAAAAACCCTTTCTTCTTTGGGTACTACTTTGTAATGCTCCGATTTTCTAAATCAAAATGCTACACGGTGCCCATAACCCCGAAGGACCACAAGCTAACCCATGACTTTTATCTGTACCTGAGCACTGAATAACCATACTATAAAATATGCAAAAACATAGTACTATAAGGCCATAAGGTTTAAATCTGAATAAACATCTGATAAAATAATATCTAAAAATGGTATAACAATACCAACATAAATCTGAAATAATTATCTGACACGCTGTAGTCTGAAAACCTCTAAACTGAACTGAATAAGGAGTTGAGGGGACATGTTCCCAACTAGCTCCGTCTACTGAAATAAACTAAAGAAATGAAATAGTGATATGAATAATAACATAATTGTCCTCGAAGGATGAGGACTCACTGTTAATTACTGCTGCTGGCTGACTCTGAAATTGCTAAGGGAGCTCTAGATTCCGTGCATCCAAACCTATGGTATAAGACACCATAGCGCGAGAAAAGTATGCGTCAGTACTTTAAATGTATAGGTATGCAAGTGAGGTAGGCTGAATGCATGGGGTTCATATGTATGAACAATACTGACTAACATGAATGTGAGAATACATGCATTAATACATAATAACTGTAACTAAAACTGTACTAGTACTGGATACTAAATTCTGTGTACTGATTTGCTAACATTTGAGTTTACTCAATAAAGAGGAACTGATGTTATATTACTGATAAAGAAAATGACTGTTTCTGATAGTTCTGATTATGAAGAACTGATCTGATTGACCATATATAACAGTCCTGAAACTGAGTTTGTGATAACATGACTACTGAGTATGAATATTGATGACATGTATTTACTAATAACATATCATGACTGATAACTGAATTCTGATAACTGATATATATAATAATATGAGTTCTGATAACTAATAGTATAAATGACTGCATCTGACAGTCCTAAATCTGGTGGAACTAGCTGAGTTTCATACTGTATCTAAGTTGACTGTATCTGTCAGTCCTGATATCCTGAAGAACTATTAGAGTTCTTTTACTAAGATTGATATTGAAACTATGGGAAGTAGTTATCTAACCGACATGCCCTAAATATGCTATAATAGCTAAGCTGGGGTCCAATGTCTGCCCTGATTGGAAGGGTGTCAATACCGCGCCACTAGTAAGGACAAGCTGTGAGTGACCCTCATCTGGCAGGTACTCTAATGAGAATGGTGGGAACCCTCATCTGACAGGTTAAGCCACCTCATCTACCCTCATCTGATAGGTATTGATGTCTCAACCTATGCTGGCTATATAGTTCTGAAACACAAGAACTGCTTCTAAGAATCACACCCTCTACTGGAAGGTGAGTTCCCATCCTTGGGTTTGCTCGGTGCTGAATCCTACTCCCAACTGAATGACACAGAACTGATTATACTGAACTGATTTCCTAGTTCATACTAGAATTAACTGAACTGTTACTGATTGTTCTATTTAACTGAATTGAACATGGACTGAGTTTATTGAGTTTCGATGACTAGCGAAATACTACTAAATTCTGTTAACTGACTAAATGCTACTAAGTTCTATTAGATGACTGAGTTTACTGATGTCTGAACTGAATACTGAACTAAAATGTACTGATACTGAGATTTACTGAATTCTATAAACTGACGGAATATTACTGAGATTACGTAGATTACTGAGTACTGAGTAAAATTGACCTGATACTACCTTTACATGAATTTGCCTGAGTCATGAGACTGACTGAAGTCTACTGAACATGGCTTGACTTAGAGTACCATGAAAACATGACATGGCTCTAGGCACCCAGCTATATTTTTTGGGTACAGGTACCCCCAGGACTCGATGGAAGAAAACTGACACATCATGGAAATTCTTGATCATAGGACTAAAGTCAACAATTCATAATACCATAAGTTGGGGATTTCATGAAAGAACTTGATAATCATAATCTTGTACAAGAATAGGAATGTATCCTAACATATCATAATTTCACAATTTTAATTTCACTTGCGTGACATGAACTTGTATACATGCTAACATAATGTAGTTTCATTCTTAACTTTCATGAACCATTTGTCAAACACTTACAAGACGTAGCATCAGCATGGAAATCATTTAGATCATGTAGCATTAACATAAATTCATTATTTAGATCACCAATGGATCACAAGGGACAATCTATTTACTCGAACATTTTCACAAACATATGAAATGAATGATTTTATACTTAGGCATATAAACATGCTCCCAATTCATGACCATAACCACTAATTCACATCTCAAGGTTTTCAACATATGATGGTCATGATTCAACACACATGGAAAACATGGATATTTCATTCATCAATTAACATATATCAATATTATGGGTATAACATCTAACTTTCAAATCCCAAGAACTCAACATAAATCTCATATGAATAATACCATAAATAAATTAGTTTTCATGATTCTTGAAATAACTCATGGAATTAAAACTCAATTGAACATCAACAACATGATTATAAACATCCCACAACAAAATATTCATGATACATAACTTAAAACTTGATTCTTTATCTCCATAGATGAAAAGAATCCATGAATGAACACTATGCATACCTTAGATTGATTATCCGTGAAAGTTAATGGTGAAATTGGCTTGAATCTTGAAACCCCCAATTGAACCCTTACTTTTTCTTGATAATTTTTGAGAGAATTTGAGAAAAAGGGAGTATATTATGCTCTAAATTAGGCTTAATTCCATGTTTGAGAATATATATAGGATGGGCAAAAGACTAAAATACTCCTGGAGAAAGAGAGAAAGACACAGCTGTCCTATGTTGTTTTCAGGCTGATAGGCTGAAGTAAATTGATCATAATTCTTTTCTCCGATGTTTAAATTGGATGAAACCAATTCCATCGGAAAGAGGACTCAAAGAGATTTTATCGATATATATCAACTCTCACATTTCAAAATATTCAAGAAGTTATGATCATTTGAAGTTGACCCTGAAATGCTGAAAATTTCTGGAGCATGCTATAGAGCATGCGACGCATGCAAATTGCATGGTGCTTCTGTTTTGAAATCCAAAAACACCCTAAACGGATTCCAAAAATTCTGAAACTCACTTGAGATGTAATCTTGACTTCCCTAATCACAACGTAACTTGAAAATCCAAAATCGGATGTCGAAAAGGTCGTCAAATAAATCCCCCAAGTTCGGAGGTATAAGATGAAACTAAGTGTTTCTAACACTTAGCAAAATTCTTCTAAGTGTTGGATTTCCTTATCAAGCCTTCAGGAGCTGAATTTGACTTAGGATTTTTACGGGGCCTTACATGGTCATCTCATAATATAGTTTTAAATTCTAAGCTTGAAACCATAATTGAATAAGTGTGTAATCAACTTTGGAGGATTAAATTTCTTAGTTTCTTGTTGAAGAATGAATGCTTTGGTTGACCCACATGGTATATCTCTCTTATATCTCTCTTTACTTTCTTCATGAGTAGCTAAGTAATTTAGTCTAGGGATTATGTTGAACTAGAGTGTGATTGTGTGTGGGTATTGTTGTGTTTGCATGGATTTTAGTTGTTGAGTATGGATTTCACCATTACTTGAGCTTATATGTTGGAATTTGATGATTGAAAACTTCAAATATCCAAATGAGTTTGATGAGTGAAAGCTCTAAGCTCTAGAAACCCTTTTTCATCCTCGAAAGAGGGATTTAAGTAAATATTAGGTAACCCATAACATCCTTAAAAGAGAGATATCAGGGCACAAAGCAATGGCGAACAACTAAGCCTATGGTTTACTACCCTTTGCAATTTTAGAAATAAGTGCTTAGGGAGTATAAATCATATCAAGAGCATCATCCTAGAAATAGGGATGCTTGGTTAAGGTTTTGGGTGGCTATATGAACTCCACACATGTTTGGTGCTCGAAAGAGACAATGGGTGAAATCGTTGGGGTTTTGTCAAAAGATTGACCCCAACTATGTTCGACCTAGCCAATCCATTAATTAACAACTAAATTCCATGATAAACCAATATTGTTCCACATGCTTCACCTCTAAGGAGACATAATCCCAAGATTTCTCCAAATCTTGAATTCAAACCAAAGATAGCATTCACCACATAATTGTTGAAGTTTGTATGAAGATTTTTAAACAAATCCCCCATTTACTTGTACATGTTGTTTTCACTAGCATTCCGAGTAACCTTATAGTAACTTGAGTACCCATAGGTTTGAAGTCTATAACATTCACTCCTTGAGATTCGACCCCAATTTATATTGGGTTACTTGACAATGACCACCTCATCCCTTTACTATAGGAGTGAGTTGAACGTTATCAAAATGGTGCCATTGCAGGGGAGTGAAATATAGATTTTACTTTTGTGGTGTTAATCTTACTTAGGAATACCCGGAGTTTGGTAGTTTACTTTATTTGTTATTTTTGACTCTTTTGTAGGTGATCAAAGTGTGAACGGAGCAATGAGCTATAATACAAGTAATTTTAGCCCCTTTGATGCCCACTATATGATGAGGGCCAGTTAAATAAGGCGGGGCAAACAAGTGCTATCCGCATCCCACCAACCAACGGAAATAGTGTGTTTCATGTGACTAGTATTATGATTCACATGTTGCAAATGAAAGGATTATATGGGTGTCAAGCTTCTGAGCACCCAAATGTTTATTTAAAAAACTTTGTGGAAATTTGTGCACCATTTAACATAGTGCATATTACACAAGAATCCATCCTGCTTCGAATCTTCTCATTTTCATAATTGGGCGAGGCGATTTTATGGCTCCACTCGCTTCCACCCGTCTCAATCACATCATGGGAGAAGCTCACCATAATGTTCCTTGATAGATACTCCTCATCATAAGAAATGCTTTAAAAATGGGATTAGATTATAAACTTGAGGCAATTGAATGGAGAACCATTGTTTGAAGCGTGGGAGAGGTTTCATGGAAAGCTAGCCCAATGCAAAAATCATGAGGTCCCGAATAAGATGCTCCTTGAGATTTTTTATAAAGCTCTTAACCCATTGAACAAAATGGTTGTGGATAATGCGACGGTTGGCTTTATTGTAAAACTGCATCATCTTTTGACTTTCCAATTGATATGTGAAGTATCCAAACAAAACTAGGGGTGGCACACCCATGATGTCGATGATCCTAAGACCCCTTCTACTACCTTAGTGGTGACCAATGAGCAAAGAAAAAGAGAAGAGGAGAAGAAAGAGAATATGGCCAAGATGATAACCCAACTGGAACTTCTAACGAAACATATTATGGGTGTACCTTCAAAAATGGTAAATGTCATAACATCAAAGCCTTATGAAGACGATGATAAGGAAAAGAAGTTGGATGAAGATATTTGGTACTTGGCAATCTACTCGGGGGGTTCCCATCCTGCCTATCAAAGGCAAGGTGGGAACCAAGGTTGGATGGGTCATGATCGAGATAGAGATTGGAGAGATAGGTAGTGGGACTATGACTACTACATCCCTCCTTATGATAGGGCGAAATCCAAGGAGTCAAATATCCTCAAACCTGAAAAATTCAAGACCAAAGATGTGTTGACAAGAATTTTGAGTACAGTTAAAGGTACAGACAATATGGTCTATGAATTGAAGGGTGACTTCTCCATGCTCTCCTAAATGGTGGTGTCTTACTCCATTTCCATCAAACATTCGGATACCCAAGTTGGGAAAATCTCCACACAACTAAATGCAAGGGCTAAGGGTGGACTTTTGAGTGACACAATTGCTAACCTAAAGAATGAACCCAAGTCCTAGCGATAGTAAAAAGGAGTGGGAGAGCTCTTGAGGAACCTTTTAAAGGAGGCATGAGTGAAAAATTTCCCAATACCAAAGCAAAGGAAGTGACACCTCAAGAAAGTGAAGTAAATGATGAAAAAGAGGTCAATAAAAGCGATGAAGAGGCAATTGAAGTTGAAAAGCCACAAGTTTAACCAAGAGAAACCATCAAAGTTCCTCTCCTATTTCATCAATGGTTGTATAAAAAAGAGAAAAACAACAAATTAAGGAAATTCATGGCAGAACTTAGAAACCTATTGATAAACATCCCATTACTTTAAGCTATCCAAGATATCCCGAGATACGGTAAGTTGATGAGAAGGTTTATATCCAAGAAGAAACTTGTTGAAGGGGAAACTATTGAGGTTACTCATGGGTGTAGCAGTATCATGGATAGCAACTTTGCAAAAAGAATGATGACCCCAGTGCATTTACTATTCCTTGCACAATTGGGATGCATGAGTTTGCAAAGGCTCTATGTGACCTTAGTGCAAGTATCAACCTTAAGACTTTTTCCATATACAAGAAGCTTGGCCTGGAAACTCCTACACCGACTTCTATGAGGCTCTTGATGGTGGATCTATCTATAAAAGGGCCGATAGGTATATTGTTCGACGTTTTTGTAAAAGTGGACAAGTTCATTATCCTGACGTATTTAGTGCGATTGGATTATGAATGGACCAAGAGGTTTCTATCATTCTTAGTCACCCTTTCTTGGCCACTGAAAGAGCTATTGTCGGTCTAGAGCTAGGGGAGATGAAATTTAAAATGCAAAAAGATGCAGTCTCATTTAAAATTTCCAAGTCAAAGAGGCAAACCCTGGAATTACAAGTAGTATGCGTGGTGGATGTTTACAATGATAAGATGAATGAGGAGGAGTTTGAGGACCCACCTTTAGAATGAATGGAGGAAGACATCGTGCAACGATTATAACTAAGGTGCTGGGTGGGAGGCCACCCACAAATTCTACAAGAGTGGCTTGTACCCTTTTTGTTATGTTTTTGTAGCATAGGTGTTCTTTAACTTTGAATAATTTTAGTCCCTACATTCGTAGCACTTTAGAGTGAATTGGTTTAGCTTAAAGAAAGAGAAATAGTAGAACTTCTCTTTAAGGAATGAGCAGAAAAATAGGGGAGTAGAATTGCTCTTAGTTACCGTGATTGCAGTCCCCAAGCGCGATTGCAGTCATACGGGTGTCAGCGAGCATGGTCACTTGACCGCGATTGTGACCATTGCAAGTATTTGACCCATAGGTTCCCCTTATTTCCCTCACACTCCCTTTTTAGGAGAAAACTTTCTTATTTTGAGCTGATTACTAGCTAAGTTTGTGAGCTCTTAAAAATCATCATTGCATCCCTCTTTCATCTTCAATTTGGTAAATGTCATGAATCCATGCTTTTGCTTTGGAATCTAGATTCTAGACTGCATGAATAAGAAAAGGTTTTAATTTGTTTTGATTAATATGCTTCCCATGTGGTCATACTTGGTATTATGTGATGCTAGGTGCTTGCATAGGGTTGCCCAAATTTGGGTAGAACCTAAGTACCCAATGGTTTTGATAAAAAAATGGACAAGTGAGAAATGTGCACTAAGTATTTGTTAAATTTCACAAATGGAATTTCAATAAAAATACTCATTGTCTTAAGGGCACTTTCACGCACTAGATAGCATTTTTCAAATAATCTACATATGCATCCATTGTGTAGAACATGCTAATGACCTAATTTTGTAAGATATCTGAACATGCAGTGCTGACACAGAACTATCCATTGGCACTGCGATCGCAGCCACAGACCGTGATCATGACACCGTGAATGCGATCTTGACTCCCGATTATGGTAACTGCTGACAGTCCCCTGCCATGCAGAAAATCCTACTCTTCCACTTTTAGGTCAAGCAACACCAAGCCTCTAATCCCATGAACTCTAGCAATGAATCTAACACTTCTTGTATATTAAAATGTCATCGAATTTTATAATGTATGCTTAGAACTTTTAGTCGAGTGCCACACTCGCTAATATAGTGATTTTCCAAGGACAAAGTTGCTCCCAAAATGAGGAATATGCTTGGAGAATGTGCAGGAAAACTACTAGCATTTCATGACAAACTTAAGGCCATAGGATGGCAGTGTTTCTCCCTAGATCCATGCATTTCATACGAACTATGGGTACGCAAATTTTATGCCAATATCGATGAAGTATCTTTTCCAGACCCTTCCAGTGTGACTATTAAGATTTGGGGAAGACCGGATAAAGTTGGCGCCAAACAAATCAATGATGTTTATAAGCCCAAGAGTGTAGACATAGCTGAATTAAAAGCAAAAGGGTGTAAATCGGGGAGCTGGCTAGCGTAAAGGTTATGCCCTGTAAAGGGAGTCTCTTGGACCAAGACTAAATGAAACATTTCTATGAATGACCACTTCCAAGGCTTGGGTATGGTTTCACATTATTTGTAGCTGAGTTTCTCCTTGCACCCACATGACAACAGTCCTAGAATTATGCGCTCGGATGTTTGAATGTATTCTAGATGGTATCACACTCAATTTAGTTAGCTCATGGTCAATGAGATAGATCATTTCAAGAGCCAAGGTGGTGCACATTTTTTCCTTTTTTTAATTACTGAGCTTTGCAGGAAGGCAGGGGTGAAAGAGTATGCAAGTGATACATGGGTGCATCTTAGTACCCCCATTCATCCTTTGAGGATTTGAGGTAAGGGTTCTTTCGGGAACAGTAAGAAAAGAAAGATCGATTTGGAAATGCCGGCATGCAGTCAGCCTGAGTCTCATAGGCCAACCACCATGGGACCTCTTAAAGAGATTGGAGTAAATATTGCAACAATAAAAGAGCTTGTGTCTAGTTTGCCCTAAGGGCCAGGTTACCCTTCCATTACTAACATTCCTATGTTTCATGTGTTAATACTGAGAAATATAAGAAAAGCCAAAGAAAGCAAGAACCTATCATTTATAAGATTGAAAAGTCCTACTCCTCCTTGGCGGAGTCACACCGAGACCTTCAGAGTACACATGACAAAATAGTGATAAGGAGAAGAAGAGGGATGAATTCTTTAGCAGAATATAGAAGCACATAAAGGACCTATGAAAGTTCCTAAGGACCTGAGATAGACTTATTTCTTCTTTGATAGAGAGTGATAATGAAGCCCAGCCGAGTGGTCCAACCATGAGGAAGATGGTGATGATGTAGTATCTGATAGCGATGGTAGCCCTTGATGCAGTTTTAGGGAGCAACCTTATCTCTTTTACCCTTGATTATTTATGTAGTTGGGACACTGCTATCTCATTTGTTGGGGGTGTTTACTTATTCATGACATTTGGGCCTGTATTATGGATATTTCCTTATACTTCTCTGTTCTTTTGGATAATCTTGACCATTATTTTTATTTGCATTGTAATATTCAGAAATACTAATGGTACCCACATTTGCATGGACTAGTTATTTGTTTTTAGTTGACTATTTTAGTTTGAATTACACCAGATGAGTCTTTCCATCATTATTGGACTTCTACGAGTAGGTGCAGGGGAAGTATGAGTACCCATGGCATCGAGGTTATAAAATGCAAGAGAAGTTTGAGTACCTGTAGCATTGATGTTTTGGGATCACATTCATATGCATTATGTAGTCTGAGTAACCATATGGGTATTTTTCCTGTACTATGATTCACAATGTGAGACTATGTCTTGGGTTGTTACCATAATTAGAAAATTATGCATGGTGCAGATACAAAGGCAAACAACCCCCTCTATCCAATTTTTTTGATAAAATCTGAAGGCATAGACGTGAGCAACTTTGTATTGATATTTTCCTTCTTTTTATGACTCCGAGAGTTGACTTGGGAAAATTAATGAATACCCCATCTTTATCTCGAGCGGGTAGAACGATTGGACCCTCTTAACGGTATTAACATGCCATGTGGGTGAGGTTGATTGTCTTCATCTCTTGCATACTTGTACTATCTAGAACTTTCCCTTTTAGTGTTTCAAAGCTAATTTAGGTTGTATTTGGTTGGAGGAATGATCTTAGGGCATCTTTGTGATTTTGATGCCCACTTTAACCCTAAAAAGCCTACCCTTGCATAATTATAATCCATAGTACCCACTTCGAGCCTTTGGACCTTTTTTCGGCAAAGTCATATAGGCCGTGAACCATTATATTTATCCCTCTTTTTAACCATACCCTTCTTGAACTTGAAAATATAATTTGAGGCAAAAGGACTAAGTTGGGGGTGGTAAAGATTAAAGGAAGAAAGTTTGGTGCCACAAAGAGTTAGTGTATGCCTAATGTGCCTAAGTTTTGAAAAGAAACAAATAGAAGAGGAAAGTACCCAACAAAGGAAAGATAGCTTTAATGTTGTAAGAAATTGAGATAAAAGAAGTTGGGTGAACAAAGGAACAAAAAGTAGGCATGATAAAAGAAAGAAAGCAAGGAGAGTGGCCCATAGTTATAAAGAAAAAGAAAGAATTGTTATAAGTATGATGTAGATGTTCAAGGAAGGGTGTAGACATGTTGTTTCCAAAATGATATCCTACCCTAACCAGAACCTACGTTACAAACTTAGAAAGTCCTTTGAGATCTCGAACCGCTTGCTTTACTTGTAGTGGTGATTGAAAATTGGGGAAAGCCTACGTCATGGTGATTGTTAATATGGATAATTTCTTTAGAGAGTGAGGGTTTACACTTAAAATTCCTTGTTGCATGATTAGTAACTAAGTGTGTGAAAATTTTCTTTCTCGTGAAAAGGCATGCCAAGTAGTTGAGATAGGTGATTTTTTCATCTCTCGTGCAATGAGGTAAATGAGGGTATAACATACAAGTCATTTTTAGAGTGTTAGTAGTTGTCACATAGTTGCTCGCCAAAGTATACTACATCCTTCTCCATTTTATTTTATAATGAGGGGAGTGGTTAAAAACTAATTTGACCATGTGTGAAACACTTTTAGTGGTGGCACTCAAGTTATGTCATCATGATCATTGATTGATAGAATAAGGGCACACATTGTCTCATAATATAGGGGTAGTGTTGCTCTAGGATAAGTAAATGTCTATGTTGGGGGTGTTAATGAATGGTAATTCTAGCACTCATTCGTACAAATTATCCTACCATGTTAGAAAATAATGCATTATTTGGGTTTAAGTGCACTAACACCCACATTTTGCAGGTATGAAGTGAAGAAGGTGAGTATATATAGAATGTAGCTAAAGAGGGAGAAAATGGAAGAAAAAGAAGTGTAGCTAGAAACCTGCAGCAGTCAGCCGTGGTTACCATGACCGAGGTCCTTAGACTGCACTCGCTGTTAGTCCAGGTGGTCAGCAAAGCTCGGTCATGGAACCTAACTGCGGTCCCGTAAACGTGGTTGTGGTCAAACACACATGATCATGGATTAGTGGGAACAGGCCCAAGGGCAGAATTGTAAAGTATCATAGACGAATCCCAAATCATATATAAGAAAAAACCCTTTCTTCTTTAGGTATTGCATATATCATACTATAGTTTTAAATTCAAAGCTTAAAACCCTAAATGGGCAAGTGTGTAATCAACTTTGGAGGCTTAAATTTCCTAGTTTCTTGTTGAAGAATGAATGCTTTGGTTGACCCACATGGTATATCTGTCTTTACTTTTTTCATGAGTAGCTAAATCATTTAGCCTTGGGATTATGTTGAACTAGAGTGTGATTGTGTGTGGGTATTGTTGTGTTTGCATAGATTTTAGTTGTTAAGTATGGATTTCACCATTGCTTGAGATTATGTGTTGGAATTTGATGAGTGAAAAATACAAATATCCAATTGGGTGATGGGTAAAAGCTCCAAGATCTAGAACCCCTTTATCATCCTTGAAAGAGGGATTTAGGTGAATATTAGGTAACCCATAACATCTTCAAAAGAGGGTTATCGGGGGGACAAAGCAATGGTGAACAACTAATCCTAAGGTTTACTACCCTTTTCAATCTCAGAAATTAGTGTTTATGGAGTGTAAATCATGTCAAGAGCATTATCCTAGAAATAGGGATTCTTGGTTGAGGTTTTTGGGTAGCTATATAAACTTTACACTTGTTAGGTGCTCGAAAGATCCAGTGGGTGAAATCGTTGGGGTTTTATCAAAATATTGACCCCAATGATCTTCGATCTAGCCTATCTATTATTTAACAACTAAATTCCATGATAAACCAACATTATCCCACATTCTTCATCTCTAAGGAGGCATAATCACAAGATTTCTCCAAATCTTGAATTGAAACCAAAGATAGCATTCACCACGTTCTTGTTGAAGTTCGTATGAAGAAGTTTTAAATAAATCCCCCTATTACTTATACATGTTGTTTCCACTAGCATTTCGGGTAACTTTATAATAACTTGAGTACCCATAGGTTAGAAGTCTGTAGCATTCACTCCTTAAGATTCAACATCAATTTACTTTGGGTTACTTGACAACGGCCTTCTTATCCCTTATGAGATTGAGTTGAGCGTTATCAATCTCGCAGATTAGAATTTATTTTTATCTTCTAAAGGAGATTGTAAATTCTTATGAGATACTTACTCCATTCACTCATTTTGTGCAAATATTCTGAGTTGGTGTCTAAATATTCATTTGGTTTCACTCTTTCAATGATAGAAATGAAGTGTTCTATATCTACGTGAGATGAGGAACCTGAGTTCGTAACTAGGGATCCTACTGCAATTCATGGATGATGTAGCAGTTGAGGATCGAGGAGACATGAATCCTAGATAGAGATCAGGATAGGGGTCCTTTAATAAAAAATATTATGGCTCTCAAGCTACTGATTCCTCTTCCCCATATAGTTGTGGTCTAAGGACAATTGTAGGATCCATCGGAGTTTGTTTATACTTCATTGCTCAGGGATACACTACTTTAGCTTTTGGGATTTATTTGTGGTGCACTATATAATGGTTCATAGTCTGCAGATAATAGTGGTACAAAGGTAAGGGCGCAGCATATAGTAGAGGCTACCTGATTTGAGGTCCCTACTACATTGGTGGTTACTCAATCGATAGTTGCCCATCATGCTATGTCAATTGATGAGAATAAGATATTGGGTAGGTTCTTGAGATGTAATCTAGCAAGTTATTTTGGTGCACCAAGAAAAAATGCTTTTGTGTTCATGGTTCCTTTCAAGGATAGGCTTCATAATTTAGGCCTAGTTATGTCACATGATGTGGATTACACTACCTTTTAGGGATTAGGTGGCATAACAATGGTGCACCAAGTAAAAATACTTATAAATTAGTGGTTCATTTAAAGGATAGGCTCCATAATTTTTCCTATTTGTGACTCATGATGTGGATTACACTACCTTTTAGGGATTTGGCAACTTAACACTGGTGGAGAGGTCATCCTTATTCTAGAACAACTAGATCTATCCCTTTGACATAGACCTAATTATCTGATGTCTTCTTGGAGAAGTATATGCCCCGTAGCCTTACAGACAGTAGAGAGAGAATTTCTAGAGGTTGAAGTAGGGAACCATATATGTTATGAAGTTTGAGGCTTGGTTTTGTGAGTAGGCTAGCAATGCTTCATCTATCTTGTCTATCTAATATGAGAGGTTTTGGTACTTTGCTCGATGATAGAGAATTTATCAATGTATAGCTACACAGAGTTAGATAGTTGTGGGAAGGTCATTTACATAGGATTCTAATCATGCACATGTTATGAATGAGAGGCATCGCGAGGGCCAAGGGGAATAAATAAGTGGTCGCATTACTAGGGTAGTTTCAGTGGTAGTCATCTTAGCTCACAATTCAGAGGCAGTGGTTTTCAGGAAAGGTACCCTTCGTATTAGCTTTATCAGCATTAGGGTTTGCCTAGTACGACCATTGATGTTGCACATCAGATTACTAATGGAGGCCAATCTTGTTACAATGATTATCTTGTATAGAGTAATGGCCATCCTTCATGTGTTTCATCTTCTCAATATTCTAGCTACGGTGGTTATTCTAGGTTAGACAAATCTTTTGGTTTCAATACAACATCTGGGTCATGTTATGGTTGTTGGACTTTTAGCGATTTCACGATGGAGTTCTCTAGTCTTAGGGTGGTGGATCTTTAAATTCAGACTGTTCCACCATTTAGGAAATCCTACCCCCAGCTAGAGGTGATGTTTCGTCATGAACCGATTTATGAGTTATAAAGGCACCTGCTAAATCCCACCAGTAGGTAAGCCAAACCACAACCTGGAGCTAATACAATGTGTTAATTCGGTAGGAAATACCGAATATAGGTGAATTTTAAGAACAAAAATTATAAATAAGCAAAGGGTTTTAGATATATAAAACACCAATAGAAAATACCATCTCATGACTTGGTATATTCGGTACAAGAGCATCTAATAATGATACAACTCAAATATTTAGAATAGTCAATGACATTTGTCTTGATATGAATATCACAAGATAGAAGGAAATAGGTGACTCCGACACCAAAGATCACCCTATTGCCAAAAATATCAACACAACATGATCAACAATCAACATAGATTGCTAGTACTCAAATCTGCACCAAGAAGGTAGATAGGTGTAGTATGTGTACCAAAATAGTGGGTACTCAGTAGGTATCATCGGCCGACTGAGCTAAATCATGATACATGTATGAGAAAATGTAAGATATCATAACCATGTAAAGGTAAAGAAATGAAACTGAATCATAGGTAAAGAAATGAAACTAAATCATCGCCAACATTGCTGTAAAATAATAAGTAATACATCAGAATAATAGTATAACGCATCAACAAATTCCAATATCCCCGTGCATAAAAAGTAAACCACTCGGAATAATAACTTATCATGAAGCATTAACATAATAAAACATAACTACAAAATTGGCTCCCATAAGCCAATTGGTGTTGAAAAGTAAATAACACATCACAGGCTCCCAAACGCCTGGAGAGTACACTCAAGGATTGAATAAAGAAATCAACCAACATTATAACTAACCTTCATCCTCATTTAATCATCATTCGACAATTTCCATAAATTTGTCATTTACCCATATTTCATAATTTACCGACATTTAACCACCTTATCATCGATACTCACTCGTTACAATTTATTACCTAACCATCTTTTATCAACTACCCCATTTGATTACTAGTAGTCATATAATCTCTTGTCAATATTTAACAACTATTCACCATATATTCGCTAATCACCATTCAAGGATAACCATTTTATGTCAATTAACATCATTTGTAAAATAATCATCATTTACCATCTAGACCCCATTTTTAAACTAGTCTTTGTTAGCTAATAATCACTATTATTAATCATCAATATGACTAATCACCATTACCACTAGTCATCATTATCCCACATTATAATAAACTATGTGCAAGTACATATACATATCATAACCATCCTCCATCCTTTCTAGGTAAATATTTTCATAATCACCATCAAGAATTGAACCAGGAATAATCAATATCATACTCATCCTGCTTAATTTAACATGGTATAATCAATATCATCATCTGAAATTGAACTCGGTATAATGAACATAATTATCTTCCAGAATTAAACCGAGTATATTAAATATAATCATCATCCAAAATTGAACCAAGTATAATCTATATAATTATCTTCTAGAATTGAACCATGTATATAATCATCATAGTCATCTTACGGAATCAAACCGGGTATAGTCAACATCCTAAGTGTTAATATAGTCAAGAATCACGAATTCTAGCATAATTATAGCATATATCACATATAATAAATAAGCATAAGTTCTAGAATAAATAATATAACACTTGCTAACATTGTCAATAAGCATATTTTCTAGCATGATTACTATCATTATCATAATTATATGAAATAGAATAGGAAATAACTTATCAATAATATTTTTAAAGGCTCATCATTAGTATACTATATAGCTTATACATAGCATAACCAATAACTTTTCATGAAATGCTCAATATCTCCTCATAGCATAATCGACAATCTAATCCATTAGCCCATGAGCGTTATTTCTAATACCATCATAACCATAACCATCAAGTATTGAGGTTCCTTAATATTGCATCCAAGGGCATTATCTAGGTGTTTCACAAGAATATAAGAGTTCAAGGGTACTAATTATCAATCTTGAATTAAGTGGGAGGGGGAGGGGGGGGGGGGTCAAAGAGCACACTTCTAAATACGAAAAATACATTCTAAGGCAAGTTCTACCCATATCGCACCATTGTGATTCGAGTCCTAAAATTCATAGAATAAACCCATGTGGGTCCCAATTAATAAAATTACTTTTCCAAAACTAGCCCAACATTCTTATATGCTCACCGAATCATTACCCTAGAGAATAGGTGAGAACTAAGCTAAATTAGGGGTTAAATCAAACCCTATAGGTTATGGAGTTTTGAGTAAGAAATCAAGAAATTTCACAAAGAAAAGAGGGAATTCTTACCTTAACTGTAACACCCCGTACTTAATTACGTGCATTAGTCATTGTTATATGTGTTGGGGTATATGTATTGATCCTAAGTTAGGTATATATGAGTTTAAGTATGAGTATTGATTATTTTGAGATGGTTTCAAGTGTATAGTTTGATTATAGGTGTATAGGAATCGACTTTATTTATATCGGAATTTTCCCGTCGATGGTTCCATACGAAGGTTATTGAATAAGCTTTCCAACGATATAAAGATTTCCAAAAACGGATAAGTTTCGGATATAAGCGAGCACGTTCGAAACTTTAAAACGGTGGCCGGGATGTGAACAGTAAAATGTGCAGGAAACTACTGAGGCCTGCCAGTTTTTTGGGTCAACTTTGAACGATCATAACTCCCTCAATATAATGAACTGGTTGAGCTACCACATATCAAAAGAAATATCTTTGAGTCTTCTTTCCAATGCAATTGGTTTCATCCAAATCCAACATCTGAGTAAGGAGTTATACTCGTTTTACTTCAGCCTCTCAAAACAGATTTTTAGGGTCAACTTCAAACGATCATAACTACTTGTACAGGACGAACTGGGTGGATTAATTTATATTAAATGAAATACCTTTGAATTATCTTTCTAACGATACCAATTTCACCCAAATCCAATATCGGAGCAAAGAGTTATGGCCGATTTACTTTAGCCTATCAAAACAGTCCACCATGGACAGATTCGGATTTACTTAAATTTTTAAGGGCAATATGGTCATTTTCCATCACCTCATGGACGAAAATTGGTCATTATATACATATACTTAGCCTTATATCCACCATTTATCATCCAAATCATTGAAGAATAAGAAACCCTAGCCTAAGTTCAACTCCAATTATCTTGTGATTCAACCGTAGAAAATCCAAATTGATTCCGTAGTTGTGTTCACCGTCTCAAGGGCTTCGAGAAGCACCCCTTATTTGTGCCAACAGGACTTCGAAATCAAAAGGGCCATTTTTTTGGTAAGGATGTAAATTATGTTGGTGTTATTTATA
>NW_025825704.1:1306580-1321282 GCF_002878395.1 Capsicum annuum | reverse complement strand
TATATATATATATATATATATGCATGTGAGCATAAGAAGTATGTTATTTGATTGTTGTTGAAAGATGATTGGAAATGATGTTGGATTATTCTTGTGCATAGTTGGATTATGTTAAATTGTGAAGGAATTTGAGGTGATGATGTAGTATTGATGATGTGGTATTGAAATGATGATTATATACATATACACACATAAACCTATTGTTTAAGTTGGTTTTTGGAATGTTTTGCAAATATTGGTAGTATGGAATTATGGAAGAGAATTGTGGTGTTGGGTTGCTAATATTAAATGCCAAACATTTTATTGTAGATAAGTGATTTGTAAAGGCGGGAAGTTGTGTTGAATTGGTATCTGAATCTACAACGAGGTATGTAAGGCATACTCTAACAATGTTCTTTGGCATGAAAACACCAATGTTCCATCAAGTAAGATTCCGAGGTTGTCCAAAAACATGTATTGTTCTACGTTACCAACGAAGTTGTTTCCATTCTATAAAGTATCAAAATGTTTCATTGATATACCAAAAGGCTCTTATTTCATTGTTGTGATATTGATGATTCTGAAACACATTGTTGATGTACCAATGAGTCTTTATTATATCGTTATTGTATAGAAGGTCTATTACTTGGTTCCTATTGATGTATCATTGTTTCAAAGTATTAAAAATGTGGAGGCAACCGAAATAACAATCTCAAAGATTAATTGAACTAAGTGAAGGGAGTTCTCTCTTATCGGGTGGTATCCCAGGGGCATAAGCCTAGCATGGGTCGATCCCTATTTATGTGTTTATGGGTGGTATCCCAGGGGCATAAGCCTAGCATGGGTCGATCCCAGTTGATATGTACTGGAGGCAGCCTAATGGTCACAGTACAGTACAGTAATGATTACAAAGACGATAAGAACGAAGGTAAAGTGATTGAATAAATACAATGTACAGGTTGTCACAAGTTCTAGTAAGTGTGGTCCACTCCTATTATGACTTATTCACTTGTTTCTGATTTCTATTGAGCTCCTATATCATATGTGATTATTTACAGCTTTACATACTCAGTACATATTTCGTACTGACGTCCCTCACGGGGGACCTGCATTTCATGCTGCAGGCACAGGTACCTCAACTCATACACCGCACAAGTAGGAGCCAGGTCATACAGCTATTGTTGGTGAGCTCCAGTTTGCTTCGGAGCTTTCCGAGTCGGTTCCTTATGTTTTGTTATTGTACATGAGTCACGTGTGGGCGGGGGTTTGTCCCGACCCTAGTTATGTCATGTATATCCTAGAGGCTTTGTAGACATAAGGAAGGGTAAAGTCATGGAAGTTTATATAGTAACGTTATATTTGTATATGTGGTGGCCCCGACGGCCAAGTATTATATATATATATTTGTGTGTGTTGTGCTGATACAGGTAATTAGACCTTTCTATATGCAACGACGTGCTGTCCAATTTTTTTTTTTTTTTTTTTGTGACATGTAAGTGAAAGTACAGGTATTTGAACGGGTTCTCCCGGGCCTTCTCGGCTTCGGGTGCCAGTCCGGCCCGATGGGATTTTGGGGCGTGACATTAACTTGGTAGATAATCACAAAATTAAATGTTAAAAAAGCTCCCATGTCACCCACAAGCTTCAATCCATCTTAATCTCACTATTTAGGGTTTATTTATGATCTCAAGAAATGGGTGAGAAATGGCTGAATTCATGTCATTGGGGCCTATTTATACCTATACAAAGTCCCACTATTGATGACCCATACCAGTGACAACACCACTTTAGGGATACACAAGAAAGTTCCTATTGGAAAATGCCTTTAGTGATTGCACTACTTCCACTACCAAGCTACCACGGTTGTGGCCTTTGGCTTGCGATAGCAGCTACTCCAGATGACAACTAAAATTTTAAAATCTGTAAAGTTTTCATCAAGTCCTCGAGATTCATCTAAAATCCTGTATATGTAAATGAACAATACATCGATACCAAATTTGTTGTTACAGACTCAGTGGAGCAATGGAATTTTTTATTCGAGGTCATTTCGACCAAATATGGGTTCCACACCTATATTGTCAAAATGAGCTCAGGTGTCTCAAGACTTGAACCAATGGGCTCCCTAGCATAAAATTAACATTTCAGAGCTGCTAGAAAAGTTAGAATTTGCATAGGAGATCATTTTACTAATGATTTTTCTTGATGATTATTTTGAACCAGCGAAGAATTCAGAATAGGAAAATATCTCTAAACCCTAAATGAATAGTATGGTAACAAAACTATCAATTCTTAAAAGTCACAAAAGACTTGGGCAACTAAAAGCTCTAACAGTGAAAATAAGTTGAAATGTAGAAAATAATCTAAAAGGTCATTACAATATCTACTACTAATGGAACTTTCGTCTGGAAAATTTAAGTATTGGGATATACTTGAATTCTAGAACAAGTGAGTATACTAGGTCCGTATCTCGCTCACAATCTCCGATTTTGCCTTATCCATGATGTGTGAGCATATGCTAACATATTTGAGGCTTTTAACTAAGAATGATTGCAAATTCTTAAGCAATTTTTGTCATTTTTGATTATTTTCTCTTTGATATTGTAGTAAAAGTAAAGATACAATAGAACCAGCAATAATGGTAGTAAAAGAGTTGATTTCTTAGCAAGTAGAAAGGGAAGTATTGCTGATGACTTGTCTGATAAGTCATCAGCCATGTGATAAGCTATCAGAGTTGTCGTCAACCTTAGATAGATAATGAGCTTCAGCTGGAATTCATGACGATATCTGTGATAGGCTGTCAAAAGTGTAATAAGATGTTAGACTTATCGTTAGGCTTAGTAAAAGAATGGGATTTAAAGTGAAGAAGCGACTAAAATTCTGATAAGTCATCATATGTTTGAAAAGCCATTACGTCTTATCTTCAACCTAAGGTAGAGATTGTCAAAAGTAAAGAGGAGATGGCGATATTCCTGATAAGTTGTCAGACTCCTGATAATCCATCACACACGTCGTCACCTGTCTGAGAAAATACTGTGATCTATGATTTTGTTTCCATAATTAGGATGAAGTATTTAAAGAATATATTAGGGTTTTCTAAAAGAAAAAAGGAGGAAAAAACATCTTGAACTTATTCCAAAGGATTTCACCTCTCTTTGGGGGCTCTTAACTTCAAATTCAATTTTTAACTCTTTGATTTGGTTGTGGAAATTTTCTCTTGAACTTAGAAGAGAATTAACTTCAGACTTCATCTTTTGTAAGTTTAGTTACTTTGAATGATGATTATAATTGTTGCTATATCTTTCTTTCTCATGTGGAACTAAAACCCACAACTAGGGTTATGGGATCTATGATTATTCCCCCATGGATTTAATAGTTGGTTAGGGTTTGAGTGATTGTAGGAACATCTTGATAATTTCTTTGTTATGATTGTTGTTTATTGGTTGCACACAATAAATCCCTCCTTATGTTGATTTTCATGAACTGAGAAATAAACTAAAGGTAGCAAATTATCAATAAGGATTTGAGAAGGTTAAGCTCCCATCTAATGATTAATTCTGTAACAAGATTGATCAACTTGAGATAAAATTAGTATGAATAGAATGATTTCCTAAGTTTGAGAGAATTAGGGAGGTCAATACCTAAGTAGGTTGAGAAACACTTAGATGGACTGTCAAAACTAATAATTTGGTGTTTCCCACAAGTCATGAGAATCCAGTACTACAACTATTATTCAATGGAGGATTACTAATCATAGTGATCACAACTCTAGTTTATCTATATCATTGATTTGAAATATTGTAGTTTAAGCTTCGATTTCTAAGGCGAATTAAAGTGTTAATAACTTTCGTTCAATCATTAAAAAGCCCCATTTTATCTTTTCACAACATTTGTTTAAATTCAACTTGTACCTATAGATTCAAATTAGTTTAATCATTACTCACATTATTTCTCATGGATTCGACCCTATCTCCAAAGTTGGGTAAATATATTGACGATGGCTGCCTTGCACTAAATTGATGTGTAAGTTGAGCATTATCAAAAATGGCGCCATTGCCAAGGAATAATTTGGCGTGTTGAGTTGGTTTGGAATTTTAGCCTACTTTCTTGAATTCAAACTTGTAAATATTTGTTTTTGGTTTTCTTTTATTTCTTGTGTTAGGAAGATTTTTATTTTAGTTTACATATTACTATGGCATCGTGGAATGAATATGAGCTTGGTGGTTGGAAATCTTATCTTGATGATCCATGTCCATATTGTGATGGACCACACTTTTGGCAAGATTATAGATATGCTTCTCCGAGAGAGATGTGTGTACCATCTCTATCCTATCGAGAGTATGATTATTCTTTATGTGATGGTCAAGATGGACATTGGAGTTATTTCCCAAATGCCCCTTCCCCCTATTGTGCTAACCTAAATTCTAGTTCTTCTTTTGAGTTCGATAGGTCTTATGGTCAAGAAAAGAAAGAACAAAGCACCGGTAAGAGTGACATTGAAGCTATGTTTCAATGAATGTTGGATCTCTAGAAAGAAATGTATGATATCGTATGTGATATGCATCAATATATGAAGACAATTATTCATGAGGAGATAGATATAGAGGTCAATCATTCAAAGCATTCTTCTATATTATGTTTAGATGATATCTTGTTTGTGGAATCATTTAACTAATGGAAGAGTGTGAAGATGAGGAGCAAGAACCCTATATTAATGTTGAACTTGATGATGAGCAACCCTCAGTGATTTCCCAACCAAATAAACCAACCATGAGAGATGATGCCAAGATTGAGAACATGGTTCTAGAGGCAAAAGAAGAAACCAGGCCAATCTCTTATAAAGACTCTAGTCCGATTCGGTGTGAAGAGGTCGAGAAGAATGCAACTCCAAAATTAGGGAGAAGACCTCATTCGAATCACTTTTCAACATTATGCTTGGTAGATGTGATGAAAGTCGAATCACCCAAGAAAAATTTGAACTTTGGAAATAAGGAGAAAAATTCCTACATTTTGGAGTTCGTCTTTTTGAAAGGGTATAATACAACCCCAATCTTGAAGGCCAAGAAGCTTAAAGATCAACATCCATTTAATGGCTTTTTAAGATTCTCACCGTTGCCAAATTAGCCCACGTGAAAGTTCAATGCAAAATTGGGCAAGCGGTTCAAGTCTTCGAAGTGGTGTGATAGAACTTTCCTTATCATGCCCTCATATTTGCCCAACGCACCTAAAAGATGTAAAGATCAACAGATGGGCTAAAGATTCAAATCGTCTAAGTGGAGGGATAAAGGATGAAGCAATTTTAAGGTATCTTGATGAGTTCTGAATAGTCAAAATAACCTAGTCGTTCTACGACATTAAATCAAGCGCTGCTTGGGAGGCAACCCAAGGTATTTTTTTGTTTGTATTCGTATTATATGATTGACATCAGATCTTTGCACCCATGGTGCCACAGGTATGTTTCTAACTCTCTTGTTTTGGTTTGATGCATTGGGGACATTGTATGATTTTAAGTTGAGGATGGGGCTACTTGTGGGTATTGATGTCCTCCTGGGGTTTTTGTTGCCGTGTCTCTTTTCCCTAAAGTCTTTTTCCTAGTAGAGCCGGCATATTTAGGCGTAGTGTGATTTGTTGTAAAATGTTATAGTTGACTAGGAGAAGTACAAGAACCTTAGGCAGTTAACATATTTGATTTGATTTTTAAACACCTCTCCAATGGTCTATTTTATAACTGTGTGATATGCATTTATGTATGACCACTGTGCATGTTATGTTATTAGTACTAGTGACATGATAACCATTTATAAACAATTGCATGAACCAAATGGGTAGTAGCTTGTGATGTACCTTTGTGCCATGTGTATGTGAGATACTACCTAGTTCCAATTGTGTGTTAAATCCAGAACTTGCCCGGTTGGTCTTGCCTTGATTGTAGGATACCGATTAGGAAATGATTATAGGACGTTGTTGATATTAGCCCACTTTTAGCCTAAATGACCTTCCATGTGTAAATAATATCCCTTGATTCTGATTTTGAGCCTGAATGCCTATTTTTTGTGATACCTATCACTATCTCATTTATATCATAATGAACCTATTTTGGCCCTGGTCCTTCTTGGACACTGTGCACCTTGACATAGGCAAATGGCATAAGTTGAGGGTGGCTATCATAGGGGTGCATGATGTAAAATGAGTATAAAGAAAGGTAGAATAAAAGAAAAAAATAAAAAGCTAGGTGCGGTAGAAAAGAACAAGAAAAGAAAAGTTGTGAAAAAGAAGAAGTGATTGTAGAAAAGACCGTACCCATCTTGAATATGTGTGATCAAGAAAAGAGAAGAATAGAAAAAGGTTAATAAGTGAGACCCTAGAAGCTAGTGTAGTGTCAAGGAGGTTTAGTCACTTTAAATATCATCGAGTATTATACCAGCCCCTAGCCTACATTACAAGCCAAAGAGAAGACCTATAGTGATCCTAGCTGACCTATCTGAAAGTCTTGGTAATGAAAATAAGGGCAAGCCTATGGTATTTGGCATACATTGATTGGAACTTCATTCTGAGAGTGAGTATCTTTTAACTGTCCCCATGGTTACATATGTGATGTTTGATAAAAGTGTAGTGGGACTACTTTGTAGTGAGGGTACACTGGTTACGTTGCTAGTTGCTAACTTTTTTGGGTAGTGTAATCTTGGTACATGCATGGTTGTTGTTGCTGAATTGATGCCATATCTTGATTCCTGTATGTCTCATTATGTCCTTCAATAATATGCACAATTGTTTTTTAAATTAATTGACCTTGGAGATGGTGAAGATGTTTTGAGATAATATAGATGGTTAACTGCCGAATGTACTTTGTATCCTCTTGGTTGTGTTTTAGCTACTTAAGGACAAGAAATTGTTTTAAGTTGAGGGTGTTGATGTGTGAGCAGATACTGACACATTTCAGTCTTTTAACTGAGAATAATTGCAAAGTCTTAAACAATTTTTGTCGTTTTTGATTGTTTTCTCTTTGATATTGCAGTAAAAGTAAAGATACAACAGAACCAACAATAATGGAAGTAAAAGAGTTGATTAGAGAGGGAAGTATAGCTGACAACTTGTCTGATAAGTCATCATCCTTATGATAAGCTATTAGAGTTGCCACCAGCCATAGACAAAAAATGAGCTTCACCTGGAATTTATGACGACATCTATGATAGGCTGTCAGAAGTGTGATAAACCATCAGGTTCATCGATAGTCTTAGGCAGGGAAAAGGATTTGAAGTGAAGAAGCGTCGACAATTCTAATAAGTCATCACATGTCTAATAAACCATCATGTCTCATTGTCAACCTAAGGCAGAGATTGTTAAAAGTGAAGAGGAGATGGCGACATTCCTAATAAGTTGTCAGACTCTTGATAAGCCGTCACACACGTCGTCGCCTATCTGAGAAAATACTGTGATCTATGATTTTATTTCCATAATTTGGATAAATTATTTAAAGTATATGTTAGGGTTTTATAAAATAAAAAAGGAGGGTGGAACATCTTGAACTTATTCCAAAGGAGTTCACCTCTCTTAAGGGGATCTTAAATTAGAATTTAATTTTCAACACTTTGATTTAGTTAAGGGATTTTCTCTTGAACTTAGAAGAGAATCAACTTCAGACTTCATCTTTTGTAAGTTTAATTACTTTGAATGATGATTATAATTGTTGCTATCTCTTTCTTTCTCATGTGGAACTAAAACCCACAACTAGGGTTGTGGGATCTATGATTATTCCCCCATGGATTTAATAGTTGGTTAGGGTTTGAGTGATTGTGGGGACATCTTGATAATTCATTTGTTATGATTGTTATTTATTGGTTGCACACAATAAATCCCGCCTTATGTTGATTTGCTGAACAGAGAAATAAAATAAAGGTAGCAAATTATCAACAAGGATTTGGGAAGGTTAAGCTCCCATCTAATGATTAATGCTGTAACAAGATTAATCAACTTGAGATAAAATTAGAATGAATAGAATGATTTCCTAAGTTTGAGAGAATTAGGGAGTTCAACATCTAAGTAGGTTGAGACACTTAGATGGACTGTCAAAACTGATAATTTGGTGTTTCCCACAAGTCATGAGAATCCAGTACTACAACTATTATTCAATGAAGCATTACTAATCATAGTGATCACAACTCTAGTTTATCTATATCATTGATTTGAATATTGTAGTTTAAGCTTCGAGTTCTAAGGAGAATTGAAGTGTTATAAATTTTGTTCAATCATTAAAAACCCGCATTTTATATTTTCGCAACATTTGTTTAAATTCAACTTGTAGCTATAGTTTCAAATAAGTTTAATCGCCACTCACATTGTTCCTCATGGATTCAACTCCGACCCCAAAGTTGGGTAAATATATTGATGACGACCGCCTTGCACTAAATTTCTCCCATCTAATGATTAATACTATAACAAGATTGATCAACTTGAGATAAAATTAGTATGAATAAAATGATTTCCTAAGTTCGAGAGAATTAGGGAGTTCAACATCTAAGTAGGTTGAGAAACACTTAGATGGACTGTCTAAACTGATAATTTGGTGTTTCCCACAAGTCATGAGAATCCAGTGCTACAACTATTATTCAATGGAGGATTACTAATCATAGTGATCACAACTCTAGTTTATCCATATCATTGATTTGAAATATTACAGTTTAAGCTTCGAGTTCTAAGGCGAATTGAAGTGTTAATAACTTTTGTTCAATCATTAAAAACCCGCATTTGATATTTTCACAACATTTGTTTAAATTCAAGTAGCTATAGTTTCAAATTAGTTTAATCGCCACTCACTTTGTTCCTTGTGGATTCGACCTCGACTCCAAAGTTGGGTAAATATATTGGCGACGATCGCCTTGCACTAAATTGACGTGTAAGTTGAGCGTTATCAATCCACTGGGCGGTACCTCTACTAAACATTAACTATAGGAATCTCCCTATTACAGAACCACCAGATATCTTTAGCCAAAATAAGCACAGGCTTCTCCATAAAGGTCAAACACTCACCCAACTGGACTAGTCCTATCTAACCATATGAGATAGATAAGGATTGTACCACCACAACATTGAAACATAGTAGACTTGATGAATAATGAAAAAAATATGGATTTAAAACTAAATCTTAAGCCAACTCACAAACTTTATGAAGAATCTTGGAAGGTCCAATATATCTAAGATTGAGCTTTCCCTTCTTTCTGAACCTTATCACACCCTTCATGGGTGATACATAGAGGAAAACACGATCACCAACTCCAAATCTCAAGGCATGAAGCCTATAGTTTGAATAGGCATTCTTCCTACTCTGAGCCGCTCTTAGCCTATCTTGAATCACTCTGACTCTATCTGACGACTCCTAAAGGAAATCAGTACCACAAGGCAAAATCTCAGAAATTTTAAACCATCGAACTAGAGAATGACATCTCCTATCATACAAAGCCTTAAAGGGTTAGCACTCAAATAAAGCTTTTATCATACGAAAAATCTACCAAAGCTAAGTGCTTCTCCCTCTGGCCTTATAATTTATAACATAGGCTCAAACCATATCCTCTAAAACCTGAATAGTTTGCTCGAACTATCATTTTATCTATAGCTGAAAAGCTATACAGACACCTACCTGAGTACCCAACTTCTGCTGAAATGCTCTAAAAATCTTGACCTGAACACTGAACCACAATCTAAAATATTAGAACTGGGGACACCATGAAAATGAAATATCTCCCAAACATAGATATGGGCTAACCTTTCAATGCTGAAGGATATCTGAATAAGAATCAAGTATGTAAAAATTTTCAAATGATCTACTATAACCCAAATACCATCGGAACCAAAGGATGTGTGAGGTAAACCACTAAGAAAATCCATTGTATTCCTCTCCCATTTTAAGTCGAGAATGGGAAACTTATTAGTCAAACCACCTGGTCACTGATGTTCGACCATTACCTGCAAACAACATAGGCAATGAGCTGCAAAGTCTACCATATCCCTATTCATGCAACTCCACTAACAATATTGTCTCAAAATTCTACACATCTTGGCTATGTTAGAATGAATAGAATATCTAGAGATGTGAGCCTCATGCTAAACCAAGTAAATCAATCTACAAAACATAAATACAACCATCAAATCACAAAACACTCTCAAAACCTATGGTGTACCTCTCAGACTCCCCACTCAACACCTAATCACAAAGGTAGCGAAGCTTAGTAAACTCAAACTAACGGTCTCGAATATGCTCAAATAATGAAGACTTCGCCTCAATAATATCATGAATCCTTCTAGGGTATGAAATATCAAGGAAAACCATCAAGTTGGACAAGGACTATATGTTTCGTGCCAACGACCTCTAATAGACTAAAATATGATCTAAGCTTCCCATACTCAAAACATTCCAGTACAAGGTATTTGCTATCACATTTGCCTTGCCCGGATGATACAATATAAAAATATCATAATCTTTAAGAAACTCCATCCATCTATGTTGTCAATCACTAAGCTTCCTTTGGATCATAAGATGCTGAAGTCTGCGCTTATTGGTGGAAATATAACAAAACAAACTATTGAGATAATTTCTTCAAATCTTAAGCGCAAAAAGTACAACTGCCAACTCCAAATCATGAGTTGGGTAGTTGTTCTCATGCACTTTAGGTTGTCTAGAAGAATAAGCAATAACACGACCCTGCTACATCAATCCCAATCCTAACCAACGCTAAAATCATTACAAAACACGGTAAATACCTCACCCTCAAAAAATAAGTAAAAAAATTTACTGAAGTGAGAAAGTCCTTAAGCTTTCCAAAGTTAGACTCACACTCCTCCAACCTTTAGAAAGAAACTTCCTTTTGAGTTAATCAGGCTATAGAGGTTGAAATAGTAGCAAAACCTTCAACAAATTATCTATAATAATCTACCAAACCAATGAAGCTACCAGTCTCAGTCGGAGATGTAGGTCTAGCCCAATAACAAATCCCCACAA
The DNA here is from genome assembly GCF_002878395.1 of Capsicum annuum. NCBI lineage: Eukaryota > Viridiplantae > Streptophyta > Magnoliopsida > Solanales > Solanaceae > Capsicum > Capsicum annuum. The sequence continues at coordinate 1,310,313 of NW_025825704.1, read as the reverse complement.
TCTTACCCGACTCAGCCATAATACCATCATAGACACCACATGTCCAAGGAATGACATCACCTCAAGAGATAACTCATAATTAGAGAAATTGGTAAAAGCACATGATATCTCAATGTAAGGAGCATAATCCTCAAATATCATTAATGAACATAATAATAAAGGAATCAAAAAAAGACTTGAATACTCGGTTATTTGGATACATAAATGTGGCTGGGCCATTAGCTAACCTAAATGATATCACTATGAACTCATAATAATTATAAAGGGTCCTGAAAGCTATCTTTGGGATATCCTCTACCCAAATCCTCATCTAATGGTAATCGAATCTCAAATCAATCTTAGAAAATGAATGTTGCATAAAGAAGTTCGTCAAACAAATCACTAATGTGAGGAATAGGATAATGGTTCTTCACTGTCACCTTATTAAGCTGCCTATAATCAATGCACATCTGCATGGAGACATTTTTATTTTTCATAAACAATACAAGAGATCCTCCAAAAGCAACACTAGGATTAATAAAACCTTTACCAACAAGATCCTAAAGTTGAGAATTTAGCTCCTTAAGCTCATCATGAGCCATTTAGTAAGGTGTCATAGAAATAGTTTGAATGGCAGGCTGGAAATCAATAGCAAACTCAATCTCAAGAATAGAAGGAATACAAGGCAGGTCGATACAAAACACATCAAAAAACTCATAAATAATAGGAATAGTCAAGAGATAGACTATCCACACTAGTATCACAAATATATACAAGTCAAGACTCGCAACCCTGTAAAATAAGCCTCCTAGCATGAATATAAGAAATAATCCACATCAACTCATGGCTAAACCCTTCCTACCACATGACTGGTGTATATCAGACATGGCTAAGGTGAGGGTCATAGCAGAACAGTTCTTGGCTACATGATAATAGGATAACCAGTGGATGCCTAGAATTATATCAAAATCACCCATATCAAGAATAATAAGGTAAGCATAGGTATCAACATCTTTAATAGTCACAATACATGATTTTAAAACCTAATCCTTTATTAAATAATCACCCATAAAAGTAGATACGCACAATGGAACAAATAATAAGTCACAAGACAGTTCCAATCATGGTTCATAATAAGAGCCAATATAAGAATAAATGCATCTTGAATCTAACAAATTAAGGGATGACTGGTGTCACATAAAAATTGATCCTATAACAACAACATCTAATGTCTCAGCTTTGGGTCTAGTATGTACTATATATATTTGACCACGTTCGCCACCTGGCTAGGCAACTGGCCGACCTTCTATTTTGCCTGCTTATGAACCTCCTTGAGTTGCCAAAGAACCACTCCTAGATGAGGGATGAACTGCTCTAATAGGGTAAATACTTTAAGGTAAAGCTATAATTGCCCTGCAACTAGGGAAATCATGCAAATACTGAGCAGGAGCTCCAAAAGCAAAACTTGAGATATGAGTTAAACCAAAACCAATAGATCTGTCTGACCCAAAATAGCTAAAACATCTAGAATAACCAGAAAATAAACCCCTAAAAGACTAACTGCCACCCTAACTAGGGCGGTCTCTAGCACTAGACTGACTTCTACTATAAATATAATATGCTACCTTAATAGGTCGATTGGGCTTATGCTAAGGCTTATTGGATGGACATAGAGGATACTTACTCCAAGAACTACCATCTCTGGGTCGGGAACTACGATTACTCCTACCAAATTTTCCTTCAAATAGAGAAATCTTATCACAACCCTCACAAACCTCATAGTTTATCTCCTTTATCACCCAAGCATAATTTCATACCTCTACAATACACCTACTTATTGTAATTAAACTCTGAGCAAACTTACAAATGGGAAGTCTCAACCGTCTAACTAAGCAACAAACTCTCTCAAACTCCGTATCTAGAATAGAAGTTGTATGCCTAGAAAACTAGTAAAAATAAGCCTCATACTCTGTAACTATTATAGAGACCTGCTATAATCTAGATATGTTTTTCCAAAAGCAATCTCTAAGGCTGCGAGGCATGTACTTTTTCGAGAACATCTCAAAAAACTAAGTCCATTACAAGGAAAGAGATACAAATGGTCTAGAATCCATATAAGATCTCCACTAATGTTGAGCATCTAAGTCCAACTAAAATATAGTGTATTCCACACCACGAGTATCAACAAGGCCAAAATTATGGAGCTTATGTGTTCAAAGTAAAGATGATGAACTATGTCACAGAAGGCTGGAACATGTAAGTTCTTTTTTGCTAAACAAGTTGATTTCAAAGGACCTGGTTCGTAGAATGTCAAAGCTTAAATTTACAAACAATAAGGTATGTAATGTCTGTGTCAAGAGAAAACAAACCAGGTCTTCCTTTAACTAAAGAAGCAGTTGAGTACTTCTATACCTCTAAAGATGTTGCTTATGGAGCTATGTGGATTTGTTAAAGTCCAAAGTAGAGGAGGAAAGAAGTATGTGTTTTTATTATAGATGACTACTGAAGGATCACCTGGACAATGTGTTTGAGAACAAAAGATGAAATCCATGAGTTTTTGGTTACATTTTCCATGCAAATTCAAATAATGCTAAATTGTGAGATTGCTCAATTCAGATCTGATCATGGAAATGATTTTTAAAACTCCCAAGTTAAAGGATTCTGTGGTGAAAATAGATTAGTCATAACTTCTCTACTTTAAGGACTCCGGAACAAAATGAAGTAGTTGAAAGAAAAAACAAAAACCTCATAGAGATTGCAAGGACCATGCTGATTGATTGTGGACTTACAAAAAACTTTTGGGATAAAGCTGTAAACACTGCTTACTATGTGACAAATAGGTGCTTGATTAGATCACCCTTAAAAAATATTCCATATAAGCTTGTATTCAATAGAAACCTTATGTTGGGCTACTTCAGAACTGTTGGGTGTAAATGAATTATTTTAAAAATGGAAAGAATGATCTAGGAATGTTTGACTATAAAAGAGATGAAATAGTATTTGTTGGATATATCTCAATAAGAAAAGCATAAAGAGTTTTCAACAAAAGAACTCTGTGTTTTAAAGAAAGTTTACATGTGGTCTTTGTTAAGTCAGGAAAACTCCTGAATCCAAAAGATGGCAAAGAATTAAAAAATAAAATACTAATTCCTATTCTAAGAGATGATCTTAATGAAGATAATGGTCAAGAGGTAAATGATGTATATAAGAATGATGTGAGTGATAGTGATCTTGGGTGTCATTCATAGAACTTAGCTCCAATTGAAAAACATCAAGAAGTATTCAGTCGAACTTGTCAGGACCTGGTCCTAGTGAGACAATCTTAGAAGGTCAAACTAGAGACATAAACCTTCTAATCCACTTGAGAATCTAACCACACCTTTAGAATTTGGAGTTCAAACAAGAGCTCAAGCTAGAAATTCTATGGTATTCTCATCATTCCTATCCCAAATTGAAAAAAATGACAAAAGCTTATAAAAATGCTGACTAGATCAAGGCAATAAAGGAGGAGCTTTAGTACTTTGAAAGAAATAAAGTCCGACACCTAGTTCTAGGCCTATTTATAGAACAATTATTGGTACAAAGTGGATATATAGAAACAAGAAGGATGAACAAGGAACAATCAATGAAAATAAAGAAAAGTTGGTTGTTAAAGGGTCTATCCAATAGAAAGGAATTGATTAGAATGAGTCATTTGTTGTAATGCCCCGTAAAATCCTCTTCTTGTCTGAGCCTTAGAGCGTATTTGGTAAAG
>NW_025825704.1:1232169-1303580 GCF_002878395.1 Capsicum annuum | reverse complement strand
AATGAAATATCTTTGAATTATCTTTCCAACAATACCAATTTTGTAAAAAACCAATATCGAAGAAAAGAGTTATGACTATTTTACTCTAGCATATTAGGCTGAGAAACTGAGTGACGACATTCGTGATAAGCTATCACGAGTGTGATGACCTATCATCAATGAAGTCATCCCTGGGAAGATTTCTACCTCTGGTGATGACATTTTATGACAATCCATCACGTCTGTGATGGCCTATCACCAATTTCATCAACCTTAACAAAAAACTCAAAATTTCACCCTTTTGTGACGACATTTTGTGATGACTTATCACCAACTTGATGGCTTGTCATGGATGTCGTTAGCTATTTTTTTCCAGTAATTCAAGAATGTTTTTGCAAGGGTATTTTTATCTTTTCCTCTCTTTTAGATGTCTTTATAAATATGAGGAACCCCATCCAAACTCTAATTTCATCATTTACTCTTCCAATTCTCTCAAGAGAAAATATCTAGGGTTTCAATTCAAGAACCCTAATCTTCCAAAAATTCATCCATAAATCTTTAAGATTTCTTCAAGAATAGAGTACCTCATAGTGTGGGATTTGAGAATCATTTATTACAAGTGCGGATAGAGTCTCAAGCAATAGAATTCATCCAATTTCAAAGATTAAGGTATGTAGATGTTGATTCTTGGGTCCCTTTCATCTAAGAAGCTCAAGAACCCTTTTTAAAATACAAAGATTTTTATGTTTATGAGTTGTTAATGATTTTTATGAGTGAGATTGATGTTCAATGTGTTGTTGAGTTTGGATTTATGTTTGTCTACAAGATTCATGAGCTTTGACCCTAGTATATGGAACTCATGTGATGTTTGTGATAGAACCTCTTGAAGTTGTTTTCTATATGATGTGTTCATGACTTTTGGGTGTAGAAATGGTTGAATAAGTGAAGCGTGTTCCCTATAGGTTTGATAAAGAGCTTAGGTGAAGCATAAGGGCCATTATAGTATTTGAATAGAAAACCCCAGATTGTGAGCTAGTCCATGCATGCCTAGTGTTTGATAAAATACTTTTGAAAATGAATTGTGCCACAATAGTATGGAAATTCCCTAATAAGTGTGAACCCATGCATGTCTAGTGTTTTGTTGAAGGACCTTAGTAAACAAGTGGGGATGTGATAGTAGTAAATTCCCCAATTATGTGCTCTTTGATATTTGCTAAGCTTTTAATACATGTCAAGTGGTTAACAAGTAAGTTGTGACATGATAGTATGAAGTTTCTCGAAATCATGTGATATCCAAACACATGTCAAGACTGATATAGGTATGAAATAGTTAAGGTAAAACCTTGTTGAATGGAGTACGATCTAGCAGCATATTTCCCCTATGTTATTATATGATTATGTTTTTGAGATTGCTAAAGTGAACCCTTGGCGACTGTTATGATGAATAGACGTTTGTGATCCTTAAATTCCTGAGGTGATGTCTTAATAATTGTGGGAATGAACATATGACATGATTATTAATTACTTGTGAAGATGCTTTAATGCTTGTGATGATGAATGAATACTTGTGATGATGAATGAATGATTGTGGTGATGACTAGTCAAGAATGATTATGCTTTACTTTTATGTTATCGAGTCCTGGGGGTATTTATTTCCGATAATAGAGTTGTTGTCTGGAGCCCATGTTAGTTTCTCGATAATTCCAATCGAGCCATGATTTTCAAAACTCAGTGAACTATAGAACTCTGTGTCCTCAAATAAGTACAGAACTTAAAAAAGCTAAGTAATCTCAGTTATCTCTATAATCTCTGTATCACTAGTAATCTAGCCTCAGTCCTGTAATCAGCTCAGATCTACTTATATTCAAGTGATTCAATTCTAATATCAGAAAAGGTTTAAGTAATCTATTCAAGCTTTGTATCGTCAGTCAGATACCATGATTCGATACCTTTTTCGTTAGATATGGAACTAAGTAATCTCAGTGTAACTCAGTCAAATCTTTTGAGAAACATAATCAGTATCAAATTTAGTTTAGTTGTGTTTAGTTAAGATTTTAGTTCAGACTCTTTTAGTTGGGAGTAGGAGCTAGCACCGAGCGAGGGAAGGGATGGAGGCTCCCCGTCAGAGAGGCCGAGTCGTTACGTGCAATCCCTGAACTCCAGAACTTCGTAGCTAGCACATGATGTAAGAGTCTTCATCAGTAAAGGTTATAATCATCAGAGAGGTTTGACTATATATTACCTCAGGCCGACTTCCTGTGAGGGTCACCCATTAGAGATGATTGACCATAGAGGTCTTTACCCGTGGCACAGTATTGACACCCTTCCAACTGAGGTTACAGGTTGGAACCCACCTGTGGTTGGTTGGGGTATGTCGGTTAAGTAACTACTTCCCATAGTTGTAGTTTCAGTATCAATATTCAAAAATCAAGACTGTATGGTACAGTCATCTATCTCAGTGAGGAACTCAGATAGTTCTATTGTTTCATGGACCATCCCGTCAAATAGGCTTGGTCTCATATAAAGATTCTCATTATCATATCTAGATTTCTACCATCAGATAGGATTGATCTCAGTCTTAGACCATGTTGAGTATTCTTATTATCATATCTAGAGATCTCCCGTTAGATAGGCTAGATCTCCATCTTAAATTCTGTTGAGTATTCTTGTTGTCAAATTCTGACATGATCATACTTTAATCATTGATAATTGCTCCCAGAATAATCTGTTAGAAAAGTTGATCTCTAATTCTGTCAGTCGAAAGCAGTAAGCTCAAAATTCAGTCCTTGATGCAAGTACATCCATACTCTCAGTTATTAGTATCAGATAAGTCAGTGATTCAGTATCTCAGTGTCAGTAGTGAGTTTAGTCTGTAGTAAAGTGGTATCCGAGTTTCAGTATCTAAAGTCGCGATGATTGTGTTTATGGTCTGTGTATTCATATATGTGTTCTTATGCGGCATCTTCATGATTATTCAGTTTAGATATTGTGCATGCATGAGCCCTTGCATTAGCCTACCTCATCTACATACTCGGTACATTCCTGTACTAACTTATTTGCACTATGTTGTTTTATTTGACACTATAGGTTCAGAGGCATAGGATCCAGAGTATCCTTAGCAGTTCAATTCTAGTCAGCAGCAGTAGTAGTGAGTCCTCTTCTTTTGAGGATGAATCTCAGTTTATTATTATTGCTTCAGAATTTGTTTATTTTTAGTTGATGAAGTTAGTTAGGGACCTGTCCTATCAACTCCACAGTCCAGATAGTTTAGAGGCTTTTCAAACGGATATATTAGTATTCAATTTTCTGTATTAGGAGTATTCATAGATGTGTTGAACCTTATGGCTTGTTTCCACATTTATTTTAGATATTATGCAGTGTATGGGTACAGATATCAATAAAGGATTAGGTTGTGGTGCTTGGGGTCATAAGCACCGTGTGACGTCTCGGGATAGGATCTCGGGGCGTTTCATTTACCCTTATAGCAAGAACAGAGGCTATCATGATTCTCATTGCTTTTGTTGCCTATATGGGATTTAAACTCCTATGAATGGATGTAAAAAGTGCATTTTTAAATGAAAACTTAAAGCAGAAAGTATATATCAAACAACCTCCAGGTTTTGAAGATATAGATTTTCCTCATCATGTACACAAATTGGACAAATCTCTCAATGGGTTGAAGCAAGGTCCTAGGGCTTATTATGAGAGACTTTAAAAGTTTTTATAAGAAAATGGATTTAATGAGGAATAATTTACAGTACTCTATCCCTGAAGTCCTGAGGTAGCAGTTTACTGATTGTTCAAATTTACGTTGATGATATTATATTTGGAACTACTTCTGAATCCTTGTATAAAGAATTTGATAGGCTAATGATGAGTGGGTTAGAAATGTGAATAATGGAAGAACTGTGTTTCTTCTTAGGTTTATAGGACAAGAAAAATTCTCAAAAGACAATGATTTGTCAAGAGATGTACATCAAGGAACTACTAAAAAAATACAATATGTAAATGCCAAGCAATTTGAAACTCTAATTAAAATAAGCTCAAAGATGTATAATGAGGAACTTGGTCCCTCGGTTAATGAGACCATGTATAGAGACATTATTGGATCCTTACTATATCTCACTATAAGTAGGACAAACATTTTATTTAGTATAGGAATGTTTTCAAGATTTTAGTCCTCTCCTAAAGAGTCTTAATTGAAAGATGCAAAACGAATTCTCAGGTACCTGAAAGGAATAAGAGACTTAGTCCAGTAATATCCTTCTTTAGATAGTTTTAATCTATAAGGATATGTAGATTTTGATTATGCTGGATATATACTAGATAGAAAAAGCACCTCAGGAGTGGCACATTTTTTAGGTTCTTCTTTAATCTCCTAGTGTTTTAAGAAGTTGAATCCAATTTCTTTATCTACAGCTGAAACTGAGTATGTGGCTACAACTTTTCTTGTGCTTAATTATTATTGATCAAACAGAAAATAAAGGACTTCAAAATTGTCTCAGACACTATCCCTCTATCGTGTTATAGCATAAGTGCTCTCAACATGGCCAATAATCTAGTACAACATAAGAGGACCAAGCACATTGATGTGCGACATCACTTTTTGAGAGACAATGTTAAAAAGGGAGGTATTTGCATGAAGTTCTGCAAGACTGAGGATCAAATAGAAGACATATTCACTAAATCTCTTTACAAGGAAAAATTTATGAAAAACATGATGAGACTGGGGATAATCAAAATTTCCTGACCTATTAGATGAACTAATTTTTCACACTAAAAATGGCCATGATCAGGAGATAGGTATCCTTGATAGAATCTACACTTGTTGGTCTAACTCAGCATCATACCTTTTCAAGTATAGACCCATGGAAACAATTTTGGAGAAGGAAAATTGTGACATGCAAGAATTGAGGATTCACTCAAAATGGACCTGGTCTCATCTCTCAGGTTAGTATTATGGATATGCAATTTTTTTGGTCAATAAAACAAAGTTTCATCCTCTCTCTTCCTATGTCAGAAAATGGTCTTATTCTAAAATATAGGATGAGTTACCCCAAGATTAAAATTGATCATATCTATTTATTTCAAAAACCCTTCCTATAATAACTCTATCATTTAAATCTGGTTATACCCATTCCTTTACTTATCAAAAATAAAAGTATAGTAATGAAAATTTCTCCTATGGAAAGGATCTACAAGTGGCTAAAATTTCCCTATTTTCGAATCTTTTGTAATACCACGTATACTTCTTAGCTAGAAAACAAACCATGCTCCTTCGTGTGAAACCTCTATTTCCATAATTCATATTTGAGTGCATGACTTATGATGATTATCCTAGTGAAAAAAGGGGCTTATGATGTGTAAAACATGTTCATAAGAGTCACTTAGAGTAATGTGAGCTAAGAGCTTTTTAACCGATCAAGTATTGATGTTTGATTTTACTAGGGTAATCTTTCAATGAGTAGAACTTTATGTATATGTGGAATTTGTTAGATTAATACCAACCAAATTGTAGATAATCGAATTAGCTTTTCAATGATATCAATTTCACCTTAATCCGATACCCGAGTGAAAATTTATGTTATTTTTCATGTGAGGCAGTAAGGAGTTCCGATAGCCCCTCGCCGCAATGGCTTTTTGACCCGAATGGGGGTCTCATAGTAAGGGCTTCTTGACCTAACTTAGGGTCACGACGTGGGGGATATTCCCCCACAATTTTAGCTTTTTAAGTGTCAAGGGTTACTTTGGTCTTTCCCCTCAAACCCAAATGTCCAAAGCACAAATTATAACACACAAAAGAGCATTATTTGTCCATCTTCTTCAAATCAACTTACGTAAAAACCCTCTGCTTTTAAAAGAACAATAATTCAAGATTTTACTCCCAAGAACACAAGGAATCAAGCTTTAATTTCAAGTTTTCTTCAAGAATCCATTCAATTAAGGTATGTGGGGTTATGAACAAGGATATTCTTTCATCCTTATGCCCAAAAATAGTTGTAAAAATTGAATTTACATGAATTTTAATTTAGGGTTCATTCCCAACTATCATTATTTATGATTATGATGTTACAAGTGATTTAAATGCTGAATTACATGTCTATTTTCATATCCTTGTATTTGTGATATGATTTTATAGATTTCCTATTGAGTTTTAAGCACGATAATGTGAGTTTTATTTCATTACTTTGATATTGTTGAAGTATTTTAAGAAGTTTATTGAGCATGACATTTTGTCGGGGATTTGCATGAGTTTAAGGCATTGGTTTTAAAGCCCTAAGTTTAAGTGTTGATATCTCAACAAGATTGTGATTTTAAGCCTCTTTGATGATTGTGTACTAAGATTCAAGAAAGAATTGATCTTTTGATCCTAAACTAAGATAAGGAATCCACATTGTTCAGCTAGTTTGAGATTTAAAGAAGAGAAGCATAATTGGTTTTAATTACAAACCCTTGTGCTGTTTTAAGGTGGATTTCCTAAAGTTCTAAGCGATAAGTATGGGAGAATTATTTAGCACCGAGTTGGGTATGATTCCAAATGTCTCATGCCCCATAACTATGTGCCATTGTAGGTTTATGATTTGCCCATAGTGGGTTAAGATAGTGACCACTTAAGATAAGGTTCTATTCTGATGTCATGTGTAGATTAGCTTTCCCCATTATGGGTAAGACGTTAAAATCCATGGTAGCTCACATGGTATATGTCGGTTAGAAGAACCTCCCAAAGCCACTAAGTCTTAAATTAAAATATCAGAATACTTTTCAGAAAACTAAGTGTAAAGGCTCACAAATTTACTCAGACATTGTCTTACTTAAGACTTCAGTTATTAGATTTTAGCTTTAAGTTTTAAGATTGATAAAGGTGATCCCTTTTCACGTTGCCTGAATGATTGGAAGGACATAATGAGAGTACAATTTATTAGAAATAAGTGTGATGGCTCCCAAGAGTTTCTTTTACGTTTCATTACTCATGATTTATGATTTGATAGTTTTATTATTCAAGCTAAGGTGAGTCACTCACATTTAGCATGCCATTTTGAAAGTTTATTTTAATTCTTGCATTTATTATTTTATTTATGCATTCACCCCCATATGCTCAGTACATTCCAAAAGTACTGATCCACATATACATCTAGGGCTATATTGTTTAATAATGTAGATTCAAATGTTTAGTCCCATCAGCGTAATTGGCTGCGGGCATCTCTATCTTTATCTCGACAGTTGGTGAGTCCTCATGGTTTGAGGATCCATTTATTCAGACTTTTAGCTTTATGCAGTATTTGCTCAGTTGTTTCCAATATAGTTCGAGTCAACTTGGGGTCTATCCCAGGGACTCTTTAGTTATTAGAAGTAGAGGCTTGTCAGTCTGTTAGACATATTTTAGATTTCTAGTGTTAGTTTATTAAATTTTTAAGTTAAGCACTTTCAAACAATATATTTATTTAAACTCAGTCCAGTTAAGATAGTAAATTCAGTATTTCAGTAGATTCACATTCCTAAATTACCTTTGTTATGAGTTTCAGAATTAGTAGAAGGCTCAAAGGGTCCGTGTGATGCCTTGGGACATGTTTTCAGAGCGTTACAAAACTAATATCAAATTTAATAAAAGTCCTCTCTCAAATTCTTTTGAAAAGCACCCTTTGTCTCCTACTCTTAAAAATTCAAACCTCTTCTTAACACAAATTATTATTGGAGAGTCATCCATGTACCCTCAAAATGGTTTGGTTAATAAATTAATGTATGATGTCTGGGTTGCTGAAAATCTCATCTTGCTGTAAAATAGCCCAAGAAAGGGCATATTTGGTCCTAAGAAAAAAAATGCCAGTAGCACCTCAAAGAATCTGTGATTACATACACTAAAAGTAAAAATGGGTCTAGAAGTAAGGTTGTGCCATAGGAAGGTAGAAACACATTCATGAAAACTAAAAAGGTTCTAACAAAAAGAATTTTAATTCAAGTGTGTTAACAGAATCAGATATTATGGGATTGGTTGAACTTCTTAAACATCAAGGATGGATCCATGTTATGAAAGGACCAATTCCCCACAGTGTTTGATGAGTTAGCCAGGGAATTGTATTCCACATTGGACTTTTCTTAAGACAAATTAAGTATGACTGTAGAAGTTAAAGAAAAGAAGTAAATATTGATATTCCATTACTTGGGAGAATTTTGGATGTTCCTATAAATGGTGTGAGGACTGTCTTAAAGCAACAACACTCAATCGAGTTTTTAGCAAATACATTGAAGTTCATAGGAAAATATGTTGTTGTATTGAATAGGAAATTACTTAAGAGTGAGTTGCACTTTGTCTTTAATTTTGTTAACGAAGTAATGCAACCCAGATCTCAATAAAAGAATATTGATTCAGCTACAAATTTGTTGTGATGGAGTACCTTAGCAGTTTTGAGTTTATTAGCCTACCCACACTAATTTAGAACACATTCATAAAGATGTTCTAGGGAAAATTAGAAAACATGGGATGGCGTGTGGATATTAGTTGAACAAAGTGTTTGATCATTGGTATTTTTTATGAAAATAAGACCCATGGAACAGTGTCACAAATGTTTGGTATGAAGACACAGGACAATACTGCGTGTCTAAAGAAGAAATCAGGCATCATTTCTTGGGCGGAGCTCAACAAGGAAAAAGAGGATTAAAAGTTCAACTCAACTGCCAAGGATGAAGAAATTAGCAAACTCTAACTGACAATTAATAATCTTTCCAAAACTAATCCATGTGTCTCTGAAGTACTTAGAACTGAGAATGTTAAACTAAAAAAGAGAGTTTCAACCTTAACTGATGAGGTCCTTAGCTTTAATGTAGAGATAAGGCATTTAACTAATGATATTTTTCACTGGCATGCTACAGAGAATAATAACATACCTCTACTTCTCAAAAACCACCACCACCACCACCAACAAACCCAGTGTATTCCCACCAAGTAGGGTCTAGGGAGGGGGGTAAGATACACACAGTCCATACTGCTACCTTCGAAGAAGTAGAGAGGCTATTTCCGATAGACACCCGGCTCAAGATAAAGAATAGTAAACAAGGGGATGTATGACATAACAGAAGGGCGTAAGAAATAATAAAATATAAATCATAGAAGTATGAAATACGACCGATAAGGTAACTCAAAATAAGAAAATTGGAACTAAGAAAATATAAATGGGGCACCCACCTAGAAGTAACAATCACTCACAAACCAAAGACACCTATGTACACAGTCCTAAGATTACTAACCCAGATACACCAAATCTCTCCTGACGGCTTACTATAACCCACACCCTCCCGTTAGCCTTCTACCCTTACCCGTGACCTCCACACCTTTCTATCTAGGGTCATGTCCATAGTAAGCTGCAGCTGCTCCAAAAACCCTCTTTCTAAATCCTTTACCTATTAATCTTTCTTGATTTCGGTGGATTTTTCTCACAAATATTTAAATGATTCACTGCAATAATAATTAGCTTTGGAATATGAATAGACAACATTTTGTATGTTTCATTTGTCTTTTCTATATTTTAAAGGTTTTTCTTTATGTTAGTGTCCTCCAGTGGCCATGAGTTAACTAACTTGTGCCTAATTTACTCTTGGTTTATTGTTAGCACTTTTCAATAATGCCTAAAGGGGGAATACTAAATTCACATGGTAGGGTCTAAGGTATGTGTGGTGCATAAAATATGTTACGGTGTGTGTGATGCATAATGCGTTAGGACCAGGCACCAATATGGTGATAATTGATATGTGTTGAATGCAATGATGGTGAAGTATGTCATATTGACATGAGGAAGTAAATGAATATTGATGTAAATTGAAAACAAGGGACCAGGTGCTTATGCCAAAGGGAATTTTGATGCATAATTATAGGGGAACGTTCACTCACAATAGCGGTAATCACTCCAACTGTATAAGGTGAATGAACTTGATGCTCCAAATATCAGTGGTCATGTTCTATGATTTGTCATCATGTAAAATAGGGAAAATTTCTAAATCATTTTTTGATAATGATTAGTTCACAAAACCTGGTCCCTAGGTCATCATGGAAATATATAGCTATTACATGACCTGCATAGTTTTGTCATCTAGTGTAACAATCTACACAGGTGAGATATGTACCTTTCATGGACACTTGGCACAATTAGATTTCTACCCTAATTATTATTCCACTATAAAAGGAAAAGAAGGCTTCTCAATTGAGTTGTTTTTGAAATTTGATTATCCAGGCATAAATTGGAAAAAAACTAAATTTTGCAGTAGTGCTTAAGTTCATGATTTTCTTATCTACTTAAATAGTATGTGAGTTTTGGTGTTGAGTCTTTTTTTGTAATTTAATTACTCATGTAATAAGATTAAAGTCATCTTGTGTTCTTGACAGTGCACAGGTAGAGTTACTTGAGTTCAATATTGGTTAGAATTAATCAGTATTGAGAAGAGTTCTTGGAAGAGTTGAAAAGGTAGTTTTGTAATAGAGTTATTACAAGTAGGTGAAAACTAGATTTAGGTGTGTTCTTGGATGAGTTGTCAACGTAATCTTGTAGTAGAGTTATTAAGAGATGGAGGATCCTAGAGTTAGGTTCAAATAAAATCTATAATAAGGATTGATCATAGTGGATTGTTCAGTGCTTGTAAGGTCAGGCATAGTTTTTCCTCCAATCGAGCAAGGAGGTTTTAACATTAAATCCCTTTGCTATTAATTTCCTACAAAGCTTTATCTTTCTTAAATATTTTATGTGTTATTTCTTGAAATTAATTCTGAGGGACCTGGTCCCTTATAGTATGGTGCAAGCCCCCATGTTTCATCAAATATCCTACAGACTCTCGATGATATGAAATGGACGCCATCGTTCTGATATGCAGGACTCAACTATACACTTGCTCTTGTATGAACAATACTAGTGTAACCTGGTTCTGATATCGATTTGTCAAGACCCAATTCACCGATCATGATGGCACCCACTAAATCTCACTATTAGGTAAGCCAAACCATAATTTCGAGTTAACACAATGGGTTGATTCAATAGGAAATTCACAACATAGGCAAATTTAAAGAACATAATTTTTAAATAAGCAAATGGTTTTAGATAGATAAAATAGTCAATACAATCTCATCCCATGACTTGGTAGAGCTGGTACAAGAGCATCTAATAATAATACAATTCAAATATTTAGAATACTCAACGACATCTATCTCGATAACAAAATACTGAATATCAAAAGATGGAAGGAAATAGGTAACTTTGAATCCAAAAGCTCACCCTATCTCTAGGAATACCAACTCTGCATGATCAAATCAATGGATACATCTAGTACTCAGATCTGCACCAAAAAGGTATATAATTTTAGTATGAGTACCAAAATAATGGGTTCTGAGCAGGCATCATCGGGCGACTAAGAAAAATCTTGATATAAGTTTGATAAAATACAAGATGTCATCACTTAGTCAATGTATAGAAATAAACCTAAATAATCTCCAACATTTCTCTACATAATAAGTAATTACATCAAAATGACAATATAACATAAGGCATCAACACACACCAATATAATTGTACATAATAAGTAAGAAATGCAAAATAATAACTTATCATAAATCATCAACACAATAAAACATAACTACCACACTGGCTCCTATACACCAATTCGTGTGGAAAAGTAAATAAATTATCTGAGATTTCCATATGCGTAGAGAGTAAACTCAAGGATAGAAGAAATAGTTAACCAATATTATAATAACTATAATTGTCATTTAACCATCATTCCATAATTATGATCAATCGGTAATTTACCCACATTTCACAATTACCAATATTTAACCACCTTATCATCGATCCTCACTAGTCATAATTTATTAGCTAACCATCTACTATTAAGTAATCCATTTTATTACTTGTCATCATATAAAATCTAGTCATAATTTAACAACTATTCACCACATATCCACTAATCATCATTTAAAGATAACCATCATTTGTCAACTAATCATCATTTACTAACTAGTCTTCATTTATAAACTGATCTATCTTACAAACTAAACATCATTATCACCAATCATCATTATTATTAATCATTAATATCAATAATAAAAAATACCAATAGTCATTATTATCCCTTAGAATAATAAACTATGTATAAGTATATACACACACACATATATATGTGATAGCCATACGTAGTGCATAGCCAGACTCAAACCGGTAGATGTACACATAAGCACACTAATATAATTATCCTACGATCTTGTTGGGAATCAATGCATCATCATAATTATCCTCTATCCTTGTTGTGTATCAATGCATCATTATAATCATTCTTCGTCCTGCAGAGTATATATCATAATCATCCTCCAACCTTTTTGTGTTAACATCATCATTTGAAATTGAATCGAGCATAGTAAATATCATACTCATCCTTCTAAATTGAATTGATATAATCAAAATCATCGTTATCCTCAAGAATTAGAGAAAGTAAAATAAACATAATCATCTTCTGGAATTGAATCAGGTATAATCAATATAAATATCATCTAGAATTGAGCTGCTATAACTAATATAATCAACGTTCAGAATTGAACAGGTCATATAATCATCATAGTCATCTTTCAAAATTGAACTGGGTATAGTCAACATCATAAGTGTTAATCTAGTCAACCATTATGAATTCTAGCATGATTATAACATATCTTCCCATATAATCAGTAAGCATGACTTCTAGCATAATTAGTATCAAACTTGCTAAAATCATTAATAAGAATATTTTCTAGCATGATTACTAGCATAATTGATTAGCATGATCATAATCATAAGAAATAGCATCGGAAATTGCTTATCAATAACATGTCCAAAGGCTAGTCATTAACATTATAGATAGCTTACACATAACATAACCAATAACCTATCACTATATGCATAATATATCCTCATAACATAATTGGTAATATAATCCATTGGACCATGAGCATTATCTCTACTGCAGTCATCACCATAATAATCAAGTAACAAGATTCATCAATATTACATCAAGGAGCATTCCCTATGTGTTTCACAAGCATATAAGGATTTCAAGAGAACTAATAATCAATTTTGACTAAAGGTGAGTCAAAGAGCCCACTTCTAAATACCCAAAATATATTCAAAGGAAAGGTCTACCCTAAAGTAGGTTAACGTTTCTAAATCCATTCTTAGATGTTATGTAAGGTAAAATACCACTAAGACCCAACAACTAAGTCAACTAGAAACTAAGGAAACATTCATTAGTATAAGAAACTAAGGCCAATCCTACCCTAAGCATGAGTGAATAATGAATTTTTACCTAATTTGAGTAATCTAAGGCATTCTCATTCTAAACATTAGTAATGAAGTCCAATTCACCTAAGGCATAAGGAAACAAGCTAAGCATTCCAACTTTATGGTACCAAATAGCCTAAATAGTCCAACTAACCCAAGTCATGCATTTCATCAATCCAATACCTAAAATCCAGTGAAAATCTTAGATGATATAATAGGAATAGTATGAAATAGCTCAATCTAGTAAGGTATAAACCTAGCCTACCTCGGCACTGAATAAAGCTCAATAATTACTAAACGATCGTTTTTCCCTTTTGAGAAGCCTCCTCAACATACTAAACTATCATCAACATATTCTACTCATCAACATGAGAATAATGATACCTATATTACAACATTGTATTTTGGGTCCAAAAAATCACACAAAAACCTTATGTTTGTCCAACTTACAAAAATTGCATTTTGGAAATCAATCCAACATTCTTACATGATCAAGAAGTCATACCCATAATAATAGGTGAGAAAGAACTCAATAAATTTTGGAGTTTTGAGAAAGAAATTAATAAATTTCACCAAGAAAAGAGTGAATTTTTAGCTCAAATCCAAAGATAATGGAGAAATTCAATGTTAAACAAGATCCCACATAACCCATAAGCTTCAGTCTATCTTAATATTGCTATTTAGGGTATTTTCTCTTAATAGATGGATAAGAAATTGATTAATTTGTGGCATTAAGGCCTATTTATTACCTTAATAGGTCCTCGTGTACCTTTATCATAGACCCACAACTGTGATCACACCACTTTAGTTATGCACAGGTGATTTTTAATCGTAAAATACCCTCTGTGATTGCACTACTCCCTAAACCAAGGGTGGCACGATCATGGACTTTGGCTTCCGATTGCAGTAGCACTAGTTGACAGATTAAACTTGGAAAATCTTCCAAGTTCTTTTCAAGCTATCTAGATTTATATGGAATCTTGTATTTTCAAATAACCAATGCAATAATATCAAATTTGACATTTGTACTAAATAGTGCAATCAAATTTTCCATCCAAGGTTTTCTTAAATAAATGTAGGTCTCATACCCACATTTTACTAACTTTTTAACTAATAGGTCAGATGAGTTTAGGTTTTTTGAGACCTAAACCAAAGGTATACCTAGCATAAAATAAACATACTAGACCTGTTGGCACAATTAGAATTTGGATAAGATATTATTTTACTAAATTTTTTGCTTGGCGTCTATTTTGAATCAATGAAGACTTCAAAATAGAGAAATAACTCTAAAAACTAAACTAACCGCTCGATAAAAAAACTTTCCTATCTAACAAGCCATAAATGACCTGGGATAACTATAGAAAATATCAAATTATAAAAATTAATAAAAATATAGAAAAGAACTGATGGGTCATTACATATACATGGTTTTTAGGGTATTCCTCAAGGGTCTCATGGAGGTCCTCGGGCAGGTATGATAGAAGGTCAGTCCACATCTCATCCAAGTGGAAAACAAGGTTAGTTGTATGTTTTACCTGCTAGATTTAAGGTAGAAACTTCAAATACTATTATTATAGGTACTATTCTTGTGTGCCATTAGTAGACTTTTTCTTTATATGATATGGGATCTATTTCTTATTATGCACCATAATTAAAGTTATATTGGTATTATTTTTTTGTAATGTCATGTATGTCTACTGCCCTGCATGATTTATTAGTAGTGGATTGGATTTATAGATGATATATTGTGACTACTTGAGAGTTTGATACTTAAGTTGATCTTTTTACATAAGACATGGTGGATTTTGATATAATTATATGTAGGGATTCGTTAGCCTCCTATCATGAGGTTTAAGATTATTTTGTATAAACCACTTTCTTAGCCATTTTAGGCTCACTTCTTTTTTTAAGGCAGGGATATATTATCCGCAAGCAAATGGGGATTATTTCATATGTTCGGTCTAGGATACCTATTTCGAGGGGTTACTATAGAGAGTCCCTCGATTGACTCTCTTCTTATAGTGTGAGTTTCCTAATGTTTTCCTATTGATTTAATAAGTCTTCCTATTGAATGTGATATTGAGTTTGTTATTGATCTTTAGTTAGGAACCCAACCTATTTCTATGACACCTTACCATATAGCCTGCCTAGATTAATGAGTTGAATTCTCAAGTTTAGGATCTTTTATATAAGGGTTTCATTAGAGATAGTTTCCTTGGGGTTGTACTATCATGTTCATGAACAAAACTGATGTTTCCTTGCATATTTGTATTTACTATAGGTAGCTTAATAAGGTAAAAATGAAGAATAAGTTTCCTGTACCCTAAAGTGATGATTTATTTTACCAACTTTAGGGAGAACGAGTGTTCTCTATGATTTACTTAAGGTCTAATTACCATCAGTAGAGAATTCGGTTTGAGGACATCAAATAGAAAGACTTTAGCACTCATTATGGATATTATGAGTTCATGGTGATGTCTTTTGGGATGATAACTGCCCCAAAAAATTCATGGAATTCTCTATGTTCATGATAATTTTTATGAGTATTCAACGAGAAGAGAGGATCATATATAATATTTGAGGACTATGCTCCATAC
Organism: Capsicum annuum; assembly: GCF_002878395.1. Taxonomy (NCBI): domain Eukaryota; kingdom Viridiplantae; phylum Streptophyta; class Magnoliopsida; order Solanales; family Solanaceae; genus Capsicum; species Capsicum annuum. The sequence goes on along the minus strand of NW_025825704.1, from coordinate 1,287,721 downwards.
TTTGATAGATCATACGCTTTATGCCAAATTTCATATGTTTAAGTTATGGCATAAGTTAGTGACATTTTTAGGACATGTGGTATATAAAGATGGGATTATGGTGTATCCAACAAAGTTTGAGGCAATTCATGATCGGACCAGGCCTACATCTTCATGAGTTTTGTAGCATTGTTGGATTGATCAATTACTATAGGTAATTCATTGAGGGCATTACTACTATTGGATTTCTGATGATCAGATTGACTAGAGAGAGGTGCCTTTCTAGTATTTTGAGAAATGTGAGTCAAGATTCTAGAAGCTCGAGGGATTTCTCACTTTAGCTCCTATAATGATTTTTCCTATTAAGGGTGACAGATTCACCATATATTTAATTGTTTTTGTTATTTGGTTAGGTTGTGTTTTGATGCAGTAGGGTAAAGTTATTACTTATGTGTCGAGGAAGCTAAAGGTGCACAAGCGCAAGGTAAAGTTATTTCTTATGTGTTGAGGAAGATAAAGGTGCACAAGAGCAAGTACCCCACTCATCCTTTAGAGTTGGCGGCGATAGTTTTCACGCTTATGATATAGAGGTATTTTCTTTATGGCGTACATTATGAGATCAACAACAATCATCATAGTCTTAAATATCTTATCACCCAGAGAGAGATTAAATCTAAGCAACAGAGATGGATGGAGTTGCTTAAGGATTATGATATCTCTATTTAATCTCATCCAAGTACGGAGGATGTGGTAGCGGGCGACTTGAGCCAAAAGGCAATGAATATTGGTAGTTTGGATTCTATCTCAATTTCTCAGTGGCCATTGTTGTGGGACATTGATGTCGCCCCAAATTACACCTCTATGAAATTATAAATTTGTTGCTTGTCGAATATAAAACTATACCAGGTTGGGGTCTATCCCACGAGGAATTGATTGGAAAACTATCATCACCTTATTATACAATTGGAAATTTTAATAAATTAATGGGGTGGGAGGGTTGTAACAATTGATTAATAGTAACAATGTTCGACAATTAAGGATTTTTTCAGTGGGAGATGTTCACTAGGATTGTGTTCCCCTGACTTCATAACTCCACAAACTATTTGTTCTTGTCAAACTATCTCAGTTCCTTGCATGTCAAATCTAAAACATTATTTATCACCTAACTGTCTTTAGCCCTTGGTTTGGGTGAATTTTACTTATCTCCTCTTGGTCATAGATTGTCAGATTACTAACTATTTTTCTTCACTGCTTTATCTCCTCCCAGTCTCAGTTTAATTAGATAAAGGTTGGTAGTTTTCAATTATTATTGTGATTTCTTGTTTCTAATATCTACCTTTCTCTTGAGTAACTATCGAATATATGGAAGTTCCTAATGCTTGTAACCATCAAGCAAACAATCAAAATGAATGAAATCCCAATACATGCACGATCAACAATTTAGAATGACTTTGCTTTATAGCTGCTTTGTTTGTCCATCAATGTCCCCACAACCCTAGTTATGGGATTATATGCTCATTATTCCATGAACACACATAGATTCCATAAATGAAAGCCTAAGAATGGAATTGAAAAGAGTATTACTTAACACTTAGATTCTCTAATAAATTTCAAACAACAAAAACCTAGAACAATAATGACAAGATAAAAATTGCATCTAAGAACTCAAAACAATGTAAAAGGTGTATAAAGTGCATAAACTAATAATAAAACATCAAATGGGTACTTATAGCTACATCAAAAAAACTATCAAAAATAGTGTAGGTAACTTGAGCAAGAACTAACCCATGAGGCAACCTATGGATCGTAGGTTGTACCTATGGAGCATAAGCAGGCTCATGGAAATTAAAGAAATATTTAGGCTATAGATCACCAACCTATGAGGGAACGCTACGGTATATATGTAGTACCTATGCCTTATATGTAGGGTATTAGGAATCAGAATCAGTATAAGGGTATTAGGAATCAGAATCAGTCATAAACTTGAAGAATCTCTAAACGTCAACCTACGTGGCAAACCTACGCTCCTGTAGCTACAACCTACGAGTCGTAGGTTGTTGCATAGGTTTCCTTCTCACCTTCTTTTAATCCCTTCTGCTCATTCTTTGCCCTAAACTCTATTTTACAACAAATTCAACATAAAAGTACATCACATTTTACAAGAATACCTAAGTTCCTACACCATCCTATTCACACTTTCAAAACCACTGCGTGGATCCATTTAGTACAATAGTATGCCACAAAGGAATCAACTGATCTGCATTACATTAACAAGAAATCACCAAGCATACATGAAAATAATACAACCTACTTACCCTCAAAATAAGGAAGTCCCAAGGTTCTCAATGTCATCTAGTATGTCAATACAAAGGACTTCAACAAATACTCACGCTCTCAAAAGAAGTTCAAACAATGTGCATAAAATACCATAAACTTTCTCTTATTTCCTATACCTTAGTTTTTAAGACAGTTGGAATAGGATCATTATAGGAATTTTCTATGCTTGAATGTATGCTTGGGTGTAGGTATAGCACACAGAGGATATAGTGACTCACCCGCCTTGACACTACACTTACATTATAGTCTCCACTTTTTAACCATGCTTCTTTTATTCTTTTTGTTTGCTTATTGTGATTGAGTGTGTTTCCTTATTTCTTTGCGTTTTCCCTTTTTTCATTCTTCTCACTTTTTTTACGTAATTTAGTTCTTTTCTTTTTCACACTTTTCTTAAAACACCACCCCTACTTTCTTTTCTTTTATTAAACACCCTTCTTCGTACCCCATTCCAACTAGAATCCTCTATGATAGCCACCTTATTCTTAGGCGATTTACCTGAATTTGAGGTACACATTGTCTAAGGATAAACTAGGGAAAAACAAGTTCAGTATAATTAAATGGGGAGGTGAAATGATAAAAACAACAAAATATGTCAATTTAGGCTTAAGTAAGTGATCAATGGATACATGTTCCTATTTGGTAGGTACTTTAGGATAAGAATGTACTTATTTAAACACGACCTATGATCATGTCCCAACCAAATATCCTATATCCTAGGAAAGACTAATTCTATTTTGAATGCACAAAGTGAACTCGAAAAATGCCTCACACACATGGTACATGATTATAAATTAAAATACTTCCTATAAGGTTTGTGTAATGCTAAGATTTTGTTATTTTTCCCTAATACTAATCATATAAACAAAATTTTTCAATGGTCACGCATATAGTCAAAAATCTTTTAGGAGGGGTATATTTTTCAAACACTTAGGAATATAAACAAATCATTTTGACTGAACTTAGGTTCCTTATTTTTCTTATAATTAAAATAATACACATATAACATATTTTATGACACAACACATTACCTAAACATGCCGGCTCAACTTTAGAGCACACACTGGGGAAAGGAGACACAACAACAAAGTCCATGGGTGTTTGGTACACTTCCACCCCCAACATAATATTGATGCAATATTCCTAATGCATTATAGAACATATAGAACATAAAGGTTGTAGGGAAATACTTGGGTTTTCTAGGTATCAGATATGGGCTCTCCCCCATTGGGGCATCATGTGGCTCATTGTTAGGAGGTGGATGTGGTCTTGACTAGTAGAGGACCCCAATGTTATTTTGGTATGTCTCTTCTCATCGATATCACATTGAAGCACACACTCTATTATTGCCTTATTTAAGACCCGCCTTAACTCTTCATATTAGTCACCCTACTCCTCCAACTCATATCTCCTCTTCACCATAATAGTCTGAGCATCATAATCCTCAACAAAAAGATCAATTATAAGAGGTAGTAGTCGGGGAAGTGGCTGCATAAATAAAGCCATAAAAAGGAGGATGAAGGGAAAGTTGATCTCGACTGGTGTGGCACCTTCAACCTCAAAGTAGAAACCTTCTCGTGTTGTCCCTAGAATTAAGGAACCTAAGCCTCATGATGTAGGTCTCCCATCCTATCCTTAAAATTATAAATATGCCCATTCAACTCTCTAATAAACTAATCTATGGTGTCCATCATCCTAGCCTCTACTCTACCCTCTGATACCTCAAATATTTTTCCCACCCATTGGTAGATTTAAGCAAATAATATGGATAACTTAGTGTCAGTGTGTGACTGGCGGTCACTCAGCTCCTACTGATGATCCAACAATTAGTATATGAAATCCTTGGACATAGCAACCATGCCTAAATCTATCATATAAAGGGTCAAAGTATAAGCCAAAGTGGAGATGAAGTGCCCATAACCCCGTTATATCTCATCATAGAAAAAGTCTATACTTGCTATATGCCTGTATCAATATCACCACCAACTATCATCCTCTATACATTCTCGGCCTAAATCGAAGGACACTTAGGGTTTGCAATTTGAAGTGGATTTTTACACCTTGGTTTTGTTATCTGAGCTTAATTATACTTGTTTTAAGGATTTCTCTTGTGCTTAGTGAATTAGTTCTTGTGTAAATAAGAATCTAAGTATTATGTTATGCAATTTTGGTATTTATTGTGTGTTTATACTTAGTTTGGAGTTAAAGCACTATGTTATGAATAAAAGGACCAAACCTAGTACTCTTAGCTTGAACTATTCATTTACTAGTTCATCGTCTTTGATTGTATGTTTTTCTGAGATATAAATTGTTGTGTTTGATTTTATAGGATTTATAATGAGTTGATAAAGATGATAAATGGATGTTAAAAATTTGGATATCAATTTCAAACAACACTAAAAAGATTGGATTAAAGGAAAAACATGGGGAAAATAGTGTACAAAGATGGGAGTTTTAAAGTCATTGGCGGACCACACTGCCTAAGTGAAGTGATGAGTACATAACTCACACTTAAAAGTATTGTTGATTCAAAATTATAGTATATCTATATGGTTTTTTCATCCCACCCTTCCTAGATTGTGAGATAGTGTCGTGGCATGCCCCTATGTTCAAAATGGGAAACTTTGTCCTCCTATAAATAGGACACTTAAACTCAATTGAACACACCTTGAATGACCTTAGGACTAGAAGGGTGGGTATATAACACTTCAATTATGGTTTTTTCCATTAATCCAGTTTTTTAATTAATTTTAACATATATTAATTTACTGTCATTATGGTTATATACATGATCAGCTAAACACATTTTTTCAGGATTAAAGCTAAGAACATGAGTATTATTGTTATGAATTAATTAGGATATGGTTGTTTATCATTGTGGTTTTTTTGATCCTTAATATCACTATTTTAAGGATTCTCGCCCCTTTGAATACATGTATAATTCTTATGTGAATGTAAAAGGAGGTATAATCAGATAAAACATGGGATAGATATAATAGGATTTCAATCTTCTAATTAAATGAAGTGATAATTTACAATTAGGATAGGAATATACATAATTTTACTATTTGGTTAAATTACGAGAGGAACTATGAATGTAGTCAACTTAGTTCTGATATCCAACACTCAACATGCAGTTGTGGGGGCTATGTTAGGTAGTTGATTAGAGGTTCAGAAGATTGTAATCATAATATAAACCTCGTGAACCAACGATCAAGATAATTAACCTATTAAATGAAGTTATATAGCATTATATGATTGTTTTTTGTGCCTTAACCCTTGGTTTCTCCCGTTTGATTGTTTAAAACTTTACTTTACTGCATTTTTTGTTAAAATTATGTTATAACTTTCAAACTTTTGTAGTTACGTATGCAATGACTTAATCATAATTGTATAACTTGAATTAGAGAGTTGTTTAAAACTAGTCCCTCTGGGATCAATACTTATATTTTAAAAAAGGAACTTTATTTCTTGGGTTGACTACGTACACTTGTGTGTGTGCTTGGACACAACAAGATTTTGGCCCCATTGTCAGTTACTTGTGATTTGGAAACTATTTTAGTTTTAGTTTTACTTTTTGACTTCATTGGTGATTTTCACCTAATCATGGCTTTTGAATTTATAGGCATAAGATAATTATACTACTAAGCTGGTACGAGATACAGAGTTAGTTAAACAAAACCCCAATCCCAAGCAACGCTTACACTAAAGAAGGAGATAAGTAGTATTTCTATACAAAATCCCACAAATTCATGAAGATTGATACATTTTTGTACCCGTGTTTGAGGATGCACCAACCCGTAGGACAATTTTTGGTGTGTAAATCTAACAAGTGACTAACGTAACCTAGATTTTTCACAGGCCCACAACTAGAGGTAGATTTGAAATGAGGCAAAATATGGTGTATATCCTATAGACTATGGTTAATTTACAACGATATGACACGAATATACATATTTTTACTTGCAAAACTTTCTAGGGATTTGTGACTGGCACACTTCCCCTTCTCACTATTAGGGGACGAAAAGAAGTGGTTTAATGCATAGTCGACAAGTTCAATAAAAACATGGGGTGACTTAGCTTGAAAGTTCCTCATTCATCCCTTTCCATCCGGCAAGACTACGAGACTGTGCAGTGAGATTTTAAACATCAAGCAGACGTCGCAAGGGAACCTATACCATAATTAAAAGAGTTTCAAGCCACTTATTTGGGACTGTTCATATTATTCATAGTCTAATAAGGTATTAGCTCACACTTTTTTTGAAGTCCTTGAACATAACACAAAAAATTTTCTAGGTTTAGTTATAGGCGGTCATGCTCTAGATAAGTCTCAGGAGGAGTTGTATACTTATTAAATTGCTTAGCTCAAGGGAATCTTGACAAGCATGGTAACATGTCCAAAATACAAGTGAAAAAGACTTCGCGCATGATTGAAGTTGATAGCATCACAACCTTAGCCGCCTAATTGTCAGCCATGCAGAATTAGATGATGACCTAATTTAGTAAATTGGTTGCGAATCAATCTTCTACTTAGGTGAATGTAGTGTAGCAGACCCCAGGTTGGTGTGATATTTTTAGTAATAGTGGATACTCTAAGACATGTGTGGTGCAAATACTTAACCCATAAATATTTTGGGCAATGCACCAAAGATGAATTAAGGTAAATTCCATGACAAAATGTGGCAGACTGAACCTTATTATACGTAGGGCAAAAATTGACATTAGCAGTATCATAAACAACACAACCTACTGGCAAGCAACATTAAGGAAACAGTGAAAAAGATTTTGATAAAGCCAGAAGAGATGTCTGCTGAAATAAAGACTTAGCAAGTGGTGCAACAAAAGGTAGAGCAACAGTTAGGGAAATTAGCTCAAATTCAAAATACCAAGCCACAAGGTGGATTTCCAAGAGATACAGAGAATTCAAAACATGTTATTGAAATCAAGTTGAGGAGTGGAAAATATCTTAGTAATAGGCTTCTAAAGAAAAATTTTACAGCACAGGTATAGTTGATTCCTCAATAGGTAGAAAGTAAATTTATTGATAAGTCGGATATGTCTTAGTACCCAAATTCTAGGGTTGTTGACCAGGTTACTGAAAGACTATTACCACTATTCCCTCAACGCTTCAAAAAGGCAAAAGATGATTCTTGTTTCAAGAAGTTCTTTGGCACATTCAGAGAACATCACATTGATTTTTCTCTTTTAGATCTTTTGCAAGGAATACCAAAGTATGCCAAGTACATGAAAGATGTTATGACTAATAAAGTAAAGCTACCAGTTATTAAGAAGGTGGAACTAACTTAGAAGTTCAGTTCTCTAGAAATGAAGAAGATGCCTAAGAAACTGAGGACCCAGGGAGTTTAACCCTCTTTATATAGATTGGTGATAAAAAGGTGGACATACCTTGAGTGATTTCAGAGGGAGTATAAATTTTTTCCTGTATCCATGTCAACACTCTTGGGTTGGGTGGGTCGATACTCTACGTTGTGATGCTGCAAATGATGGATAGAACCATAATAAAGCTTAAAGGAATAATTGAGGGCGTCCTCACAAGGATTGGTAAATTTATAATTCTTGATTATATTATTAATATAGATTATGATGTAGATGATAGGGTACCAATCATTCTAGGATGTCCATTCTTTCCCATGGAAGGAACGTTGATAGATGTGAGAAAGAGAAATCTCACATTGAAATTGGATAACAAAGAAGTGGTTTTTAGAGTGTTTAAGATACTTGATTCTCCTTCCTAATACAAAGATTTTTTAATGATTACAGTGATAGAAGTTGATATGTGAGGGGTGGTAGAACCTAAACCACTAAAGACTTCTTCGAATAGTCTCATTGAGTTGCCATGCCTCCACCTAATCCTAAAGCATTGATCATTGATGGGCCTTAAAAGTCTAGTTTTCTTAATGATGTTGACCTTATGGATTTACACTCTAGAGGTCATAAATAAATAAGAAGATGGCCTCAGAGTCAGAGGAATAAGATTAAGGAATTTTGCTGAGTAGTGATGTTTGGTCGTGTTGTGACACTAAATCATGATCCATTAGAAGGAAATAAAAATTTTAAGGTAGCCATTTTTTTTTTCATACTTTAGTTTTTACTTCACATAGTGGTTTCTTATATTGAGTCATAGGTTGATGGGAAGTCTGAGTACCAGAGATCTAAGCTAAGAAGCATAGCAGAGACTAAGTGTGGGGTCCCCATACACTCTTGATGTAAAATGATGCTGATAGCTAGTCTGAGAGGCCTCGGGGAGTATTTTGATCTTAACATTTAAATCTACACTGGGGCAAAGTATGTTTTTAAGAATGGAGTGGGGAGATTCCAATGGTTTCAACAAAAGTTATGTTGTAGGGGCTTAGTTTTAGTTTCTTTCTAAGTTTCTTTGGGTTAAATTTGAAAAATTTTAACAATTAAAAGACTATTTTACATTTTTAATCTATAATTTATAGGTGTTAGTTGAGTAGGTGAACACTTCACATACACCATCGTTGTTTTTTTTTCTTTTTTTCCACGGTGGTGCCCTTTGAACCTAGTGTTCTTTTTCTTCACAGGATTAAATTTTAATTTTTTTTGTTTTAGATAAATGAGATGTTCTTGTGGGTGCTATGTGTGATTGCATGATGCAAGTAGTTTTTTTGGTGTAAATTCAATGTGATTGTATGATACTTGTGATTTTTTTTAATGTAAATGCATGTCATTAGTGTGAATTCCTACTTTTTAAACTCATAGGCTCTAGTGTATGACTCCTGTATTTTGTTGGCTTAATGTTAAATTCAAGCTATTATTTGGTTGAGAGTCTATGATGATCCTACTTGAGTTGAGCATATGCCATGTGTTAAGTGAGATTTTTAGGTATTCGTTATTGCATTTTGATGTCTAGAACTTGCCTGGTGTACGTGCATGGCAAAATATATAGTGTGGGTTTAGAAGATGATATAGGAAATTCTTTGATTTCCTTGATTCATACCATATTTTATCTACTCTTATTGGTAATCCAAGTCAGACCCATTGAGCTATAGCCTATGTTCCTTGTTAGCCTTATATGTAGCCTATTCCTTTTCTTTGAGTGGCCTTAATTTGATCCAAAATATTTGATGCACTTTATTGTAAAATTAAGTTGGTTAAGAAGTAGGAAATTAAAGAAGAAAATGTGAAAAATGAAGCCTCATAGTATGTTACTATTGGTGTTTAAAAAGATTTGATATATTGTGGTTGGGGGAAGAAGAAAAATGTGCTTAGAGTTAAGTATGGATATAAAATATTCCCTTCCATAGTATTTATAAATTAGCTTAATGAGATGGGGCCAAATAACATAAGTGTGTAGATGAATGTGGTTGAAATTGGATGTTAATAGAGAGATCTTAATTGATATGTGTGATGTATTAAAGCGCTTAGGGAAGATAGTCACTATTAGTGGCCAAAATAGGTCGACTCATCCCTTAGCCTACAATTAAAACCCTTAAAGATATATTTGTTCCTAATCCTTAACATTCTAATATTAGTGTAGTATTACACTAAGGGAAAGATTATGAATCATCATATGTAACTTGTGAATTCTTTATGAGAGTCAATGTAATTTGATTTTTATGCTAGTTCTTGTAATAAGTGCGTCTGTGTAAGTGAATATTGGTAACTTTCTAATGGCGAGGGAACATATTTTATGATAGATATATGAATTGTATGATATCTATGATTGATTAATATGCATGAGTTTGCCAATATGGTGTCACTTCTTCAGGATAGGATGTTTGGGTGTAGTGTTATTGAGTTCTCAATTGTGCAAGACATGCTGCTGTGTGAAACTTTCTGAGTAGCCTTTATTGTACTAGCTTGAATATTTTGTTGGTAGTAGCAGTGTGGAGTCTTCTCTTTTAATGATTCTTAGAGTAATAAGTAGTTCAAAGACGATCAAGTCTTTAAGGGTTGGGTGGTAATTTGAGGTGCATTTATGCACCTTAGTGTTGTTATCCGGGCTTAGGTAGTCTTGTTTCGAGGATTTATCTTGTGATTAATGAGTTAATTCTTTTATAAATAAGAATATAAGTGTTATATAATGTACATTTAGCTTTTAAGGTGTGTTTAGAATTACTTTGGAGTAAAAACACTTTTTTAAGAATTAAAGGACAAAAACTAACTCTCTTAGCTTGAGCTATCTTTTACTAGTTCATCTTCTTGGATTGTATTTTGTTGTTTTGAGATCTAAATTGTGGTGTTTTATGTTATAGGATGATTTATGAGTTTATAAATATGATAAATTGATGTTAAGAAATCTGTAATAATTTGGAAACAACACTACAAAGCTTAGATTAGATAGATAATAGCATGGGAAAAACATTGTGCAGAGTTGGGCGTTTTGAAGTCATTGGCATGCCACGTTTCCTAGGTGCCGTGATAAGGCCGTGAAATGGACTTGTCATAATTTTTGATGTTAAATTCCAGTAGGCCTCAGCTATTTTGGTTTTCCATGCAGCCTAGATGGTGCGATAGTGGTGTGGCTTGCCCTTTTGTTAAAAATGAGCAACTTTGTCATCCTATAAATAGAACACTTAAATTGAATTGAACACACCTTGGACGACCATAGGACTTAAAGGGAGGCTGGAGAAAACTTTAATCAAGATTTTTCTTCCATTACATTGGTTTGTTTATGGATTTTAACATGTTTTCATTCTCTGTGATTATGGTTATGCTCATGATCGGCTAAACACTTATTTCCGTGATCAAGGCCAAAATCATGAGCATTATTAATATGATTTAATTTTGTTTTGGTTATTTCTCCTTTTTGGTTTTTTTGTTTATCCTAGTTACAATGATTTTGAGTATTCATGACACTAAGAATACATGTATAATTCTCTTGTCAACCCAAAAGGAAGAACAAGTTGATTAAACATGGGACAAATAGAATAAGATTGTAATCTTCTAATTGAATGATGCTATAATCTGCAATTAGGATAGCAATGTACTAAGTTATCTATTTAGTTCAATTAGAGAAGGAAATATGAATGTTGTTAACTTAGTTTTTGCATCCCTGTTCAACAATGTAGTTGTGGGGCTATGTTAGCTAGTTGATTAGAGGTTTGAAAGACGATAATTATAATATCAACCCCCAGAATCATCAACCAAAACAGTTAACCTAATCAATGAAGTTATATAATATAACATGAATGTTCTCAGTGCCTTAACCCTGGGGTTGTCCCCTTTGATTGTTCAAAACTATACTTTACTAAATTTTTAGTTTACATTATCTTATAACTTTTAAATTCTTGTGGTTACATTTGTGCTAATTTAATAGCAATATTTGAATGTGAATAGAGTTGCTTAACACTAGTTCTTGCGGGATCGATACTTTGCATTCTAAAAGCCATATATTCTTTGGGTGGACCAGGTACATTTGCGTGTGCCCTTGGGCACAAAAGGTCGCTCCTGAAGATGTAGAAGTTTGTTCTTGATGTAGTGCAATAGGGTTGGAATCATCCTTAATAAACCCAATATTACACATATGGGTAGCATTTACCTTATGACCGATAACATGGCTAGCTGACACTCCTGCCGCATCACAAGTATCAGCACCAAGTAGGGGAAAAGAAAGGTTGTGAACGCACGGAATTCCCTTATGTGAATCTTAGCTCAGATCCAAATGAGGAAATCAATGTCATAGATAGCTAACATCCTTAATAAACCCAATACCGATCCTATTCATTCCAACCAATAGCAGTACCACAAAGCCTCTAATAAAAAGAGTAATAAAATCCGGTTAGGAAATGCCCCCAACCATGGTAAAAACCAATATCCAAAATAAAATTAAAGTTTATAGAAATATGTATAACATGATAAGGAGACTTCCGATAGGATGGAAGCTCACCACTTCAGTCCAAATGATAATCCCCGAGTCAATCACTATGTATGAGGAGTAGACTGGTTGATTCCTGCATAGAATGGGTATACATTTGCTAGTAAACTAGTTAGCGGGTTTGGGATTCAACACTACTAGCAAGCAATTGGGTTTGGGATATGGTCCAAACAATATATATATATATATATATATATATTTAAATAAGGATTTATAACTCGACCCCAATTTTAAGTACGGAGCGTAGGTCGATCAGTCTTATAACAAAATAAAAGTACTAGACCCCACGCAGTACAACTCCCTACTTTCAAGCTTATCAATACGCTTCGCACACCCTTTCTCCGCAATACTATTTTCCCCAAATACCATAGTTACTTGATTCAATTCATAATTCTCACAAGGCACTTGCAATCTTGGCTATTCAAATCTAACTAAGCCAAACTCTCTCTCCTCATTTTCAACCTTAATTTGGAGTCACCAATTCCTCCACCTAACACCGTAGCATAGCACTATTCCGAATTATAAATTTACACACATCCATATTGTTACAATTCCTCATCTCAGAAATAATTCTTATTACCACCCAATCAACTCTAATCCACGTAATACTTACCATTTTCAACCATCATATTCATATCAACAAGTCTTGAAGCTTAGGGAACTATTCATAGGCATATACGCAATTCAACTTATAGCAAGGCCAAGGCTTGGAACTAATATCCTCAGACAGGAGATATATTCACAATACATGAGTGCTATGCAAGATCAATTTACAAGAGCTTTTAGCTTAGACTTCTAAACCAACATAGACACCAAAACTTATCGGTAATATAAACTTTAATCTCCGTCCATATATGCACACATGATGTTCAAGCCTATCTTTATAATTATGTATACACTCCTAATCAACACCCATAAAACACCTTTTCAAATTCTACAATCCTTTATTAAGACAACTTCCGGGCACAATTCTTAAGAAAACACGCACTAATTTTTCCAATTAACTAAGCCATGCACAAGACTTCACTTCAATAATTCCCCACCTACAAACCTAGCTAAACCATCACACAACCGCTTTCACAAACACAACACGAAATGCTTCAAATAACCATGACATCCATCAAAAGCCTAGCCTCAAGCTTACTCCACACTTTCCACCTTAGCTAAAATGAACATGCCACAATCTTTATCAACAGAAACCCGCTCATTCTTTCCTATCATCACCACTGTTCATCCACACTCCCTCGACAAATGAAAAGTCATGAAAGGGTAGAATATGAAGGGATATTGTGTATGACTTGGTACGGTTATTGAGGCGGGAGAACTAGGGAATCAAATGCATGAATTCAACCGGAATCAAGATTAAAGATTAAGGACACCCAGTACATAAATTGAATCTTATTGGTCGCTAAGGGTGTTGCCAGTGGACTGAACTTGAACATATAATAAAACTTAAGCACATGTATTATGAACCGCGCAACTTGAGTTTGGAGTTTATAGCTTATGGAATGTCGATTTCACCCGCTGGAAAAATTAGGACTCCATATTTCGATAGTTAGGAGAATACATGATTTCCCATGATATGTATGAACATGTATTATGATCAGGGGAGTGAAACATAAGGTATGAGAAAATATCGAAGTCATTCAAAAGGCTGGGGTAAAATAGGATCAACACCACTACTTCTCACCACCAACTTGCAACCCACCGATACACCTACCTGAATCTCGCAATCTTAACTTAGTTAATTTTTTTTTCTACTATCACCCCCTTAGACTTAAACCAACACTCCGAGTCAACAAATAACCATACAAACTCTAGTCCATGGCATTCGATTTACTCCAGGGTCCTCAGATATACCCATACACAAGATCCATAACTTAACCCGCATAACTACACCCGCGAGCGTAAAATCCAATCTTAACATAACTCTCAAATACAACAATTCATGCACTCTGCAGCTTAGATTCTAGCACTTACCATGGATACATCAAACCTTCGCTAAACCATACTAACTTCTTCGTTCTTTACTACCATCACATCTCAAACTAACACCATCGTTAACCTCTAATGCCCAAGTTAACTCACAATTATGTCGTATACCACATATCATCATTCATACTTACTCGATCAAGGATAACACTAACCGCTTAACATTTAATAACTTAAAAAAAATCCCCATAACACCTTGAGCATACTACTACCTCAACACACAATATCACACTTGATCACAAACAAATAGACTTAAGCTCCCGTACATACGGTTCAAACCTACTAAATCTCCTCCCTATCATTAACATCGTAGCAATTCAATCATTAAATTCATTTTTCTCGTCACCCACTATACAAACTTAACAACTCACTCTGACTACGATTAACAACAATCTCAACAATAATTTCCATCTATCAAACACCCCAAACATACTAGTCCACCAAAGCCTCATAACACAATAATCATCCATAATTTCATGGCCTATGCCATAATAATTTATTAACACCGCCTTTCACCATGTTTCCAACCCCCCGGTTCCAACCAATGCAAGAACAATAGAGTAAACAGCCAGCTACAAGTGAATCGAAATAGGCCTCACACGGTGTCACTAGACTTTGATTTTGTAATTTGAAAAAGGAAATAAATATCAAAACAATTATGCTAGTGAATTGAAATAAGCCCCACACGGCTTCACTAGACTTCAAGTTTTCATCAAAAGATGATTAGAAAATATTTTCAAGAAATAAAAGCCTGGTACACCATAATCAAGGATCCAAGAATATGTATCTCGCTTTACCACAACTGAACAACTCAAGAGGGATGAGGGTACATCTTGAAAGCTATGGAACCTTTGGTAGTAAGCCCAGGAATATAATCAAGAGAGAAAATTGGAACTACTTAATCACCCTATCTCAACATTAGTACACGGATAAGGAAAATACGAAATCACATCATGAATTCTAGAGAAAAATCCAAAAATACTTCTGACATAGGCTTAATGCACAACCTTCAAGAACGTACATATGACACCTCAATTTTTTGGAACTTAAGAGCACTAATGAAATCATTTTTTTTCTAGCTCACTTACAAGCCTGTAATATCAAAGGAGATTATCTAAGAAAGCACCATCTATAAGGATTTATGCTTGACTATATCCGGTATTTTAGTAAAAGGTGAAATGGCCCAATTTATGCAAGATATGAACCCATATGAATTTCTTAAGGAACCTTTCCACAGCACGATCTACTACTTGAAAGAAAGGGAACATTTTCCTAAATGCCTCATAGCCTCTCGAAGAAAAGTACAAACATCTCCGTATCGGTCCGCAAGATTTAACTAGACACGGCTTCATAGACACCCTAGGAAACTTGAACTCTGTGCTCTGATACCAAGTTTATAACGCCCCGAAATTAGATCCTTAGACATCACACGGTGCTTAAGGTCACAAGTGACCCCAAGCTAACCCTTCATCTGGCATAACCCAAAGCAACTGAATAAAATAGAAGGAATAATGCAGAAAAAATCCATAACTTAGTCTGACCAACATGAAAGTAAATTTACCCGATCACAATTCTGCTTATATATATACAAATCTGAAATTGAATACACTGACTACTAGTGACTGTCTATGAAGCCTCTACTAGTATTGACCAAAGATAGCCGGGTCATGACTCCTAACTACCCCTACTCAATACGATTGAATACAGAAAATATAATACACCTCAAATCTGAACAACTCAAGTCCTTGAATCAAAAGGACTAATTACCTGCCGATTGAGAGCTGCGACCCAGCTGAACATGATATGTGCACTACAGCTTGTACCTATATTTTGGTAAGAATGTAGCCCATGGAAATATGTGGGTCGGCACTTTGAAATATACTGAGTATGTGGGGGTGCATGTAACAATATAAATAGTATAATCAATTTATGAAAACATGCATACGGACAATGATGACTCACTTGGCTTGAGTTATATCAAATCATACTTTTCATTATTTCACAATAAGCAGTTGATATGATAAAATCTCGTAATCCACGTAAATCATTATAAATCATAAATTATGATAAATCATCCTAAATCATCATAAATTATCATATCATGAAAAATCATCATAGGTAATTATAAATCATGATAAATGACCATAAAACATCATAAACATCTCAACTCTCTGACCCAAATCTCGGAGTGACTCGATAATTCAAGAAACTTAATCTTATGGACACGGGAGTTTTCTATAACCGACAACCCCACTGAGCTACGTGGAATATCAACGTTTGAAACCCCCGTTAGTGGGAGCGTCATAGTCTTTGCCAGGGTGTACGACCTTAAAACTGCAATAATCATAATCGGGCTCTCTGGCCAATAATATCATCAACAAACAACCCTACGGTGGTACATAGGTTTAGGGAAATACCAAATTTCCCTCTCGGTGCTATGTACTACTCCCCGACAAGATCAGAACGTATTAGGAAATCCACCAAAACATTACAAGGGTCTATCATAAATACTAAATCAAATCTCTTTCTCATTTATCAAATCATATCAATTTGTAGATTCCAAACTCAACACATAATAGCTCAAAATATTTTAATCTTCCTCAACATCAACAAGGTATCAATGCATTGAACCATAACCGACTCGACATTTGGACAAGGATATGAAGACTTAATACGTAATATTTTCAAAAATTTAAATCATCAAAACCATTCGAAAAATACCAAGACTCATTGCAACTTCGATATCAATAAACCCAATAACTCAAATCGTCATAAGGAAGCTCAAACTTTGACACATGGCTCGAAAATACTTGGAAGTACCAATAATTCATTCTTGAACTTAAAACGTGGATACATGTTCAAAATATATCAATTCTTGATAGAAACACCAAGAATCCCAATATTAAATCTCAATTCATAGAACGAAAATAGTCTAATACTCATGTGATTCAAAACTTACAATTCAAATCTTTATAAGTTCATATTCGAATTATTTAGACATAATTAAACTTACAAAACCATATGAATCCATTAAATAATCATAATTGGCAAGCTTGAACAATTTGCATATATACATAATCAAAATCTCATGGTAGGATGTCTTGGAAATAAATTCATTTGCCAAATTCATAATAATCCATAATAAAAATTAAAGATACAGGCACAAGAACGGAAGACTTATTCTTGTTCAAAGACCCACATACCTAAAAATGAAAGATGTATATGAACTTCTGACTCCCGAACTTTATTCACGAATATAAAGGGTGCTTCTCAAAGCCCTTAACATGATCAACTCGAATCCCAAATCAATTTGAAATTTCTACGGTTCAATCAAGAGACATGGAAGGATGAAATTTGGAGTAGTAGGGTTGGGGTTTGAGCCTTAGGAAATTTTGGAGAGAGATAAGCTATTGAATGCTCTTAATAGACTTAAATCCATGGTTTACCTTAAATCCATGGTTTACCTGGATGGATTGGAGTGGGAATGACCAAATTAAAAATCAAATAATATCAAATCTGTCCTTTGGTGGACTGTTTTGATAGGCTAAAATAGATAGACTGTAACCTTTTTCTCCGATGGACAAATTGGATGAAACCGATTTCATTGGAAAACGAACTCTCAGAGCTTTCTTTTGATATATAGTAGCTCACCCATATCATTATGTACAAGGAGTTATGATCGTTTGAAGTTGACCTTAAAATTCGCTTGGCCTCAGTATTTTTTTCCTGCACATTTACTGTTCACCACTATTCACGGTTAGATCGGAATAATCATTAGTCATCGCTCGAGTGTCCATTTTGGATGATCCACGTATCGTTGGAAATCTTATTTGATGCTCTACGCGATGAAGGGTTGCATATCCAAAAATTCCACATAGAAAAATTAATAATCACGATAAAGAATAGAATTCAAAATATTTTTGTCCATGAACTTAACGGACTCTTGAAAAAATAAAAAGGCTTTAACAATTCGACACATTTGGGAGAGAAATATTTAATGGGAAAACTCGGGGTATCACATCAACGAAGGCCATTTAGTGGTGGTATCGTCATACCGACCATACTTTCAAGTACTATCCACAGCCAACCATATATAGGTTTAAGGGGGTGTCCAAGTGCCCTTACATTAACCATATTAAACCACTTAGGGTATTCCATGTACCCCACAGGCTTAACCCTTTATCTATTTACCTTTACATGCCATTTAAACCATGCATAATTTTTTTACCAGGTTTGAAAACAAGCAAGAGTTCTATTAAAAGAACTCAACGCAATAAAAACATTATTATTGGCATTTTGTCAAACACATTGGGGGCATAATATTATAAAAACCAATTCTACTAACCATTAAAC
The DNA here is from genome assembly GCF_002878395.1 of Capsicum annuum. NCBI lineage: Eukaryota > Viridiplantae > Streptophyta > Magnoliopsida > Solanales > Solanaceae > Capsicum > Capsicum annuum. The sequence continues at coordinate 1,269,201 of NW_025825704.1, read as the reverse complement.
CATTCCTATGAAATCCAATTATCCAAACCAACATTAATGCACATAAAGCATAATTTAAACCATGGAAAACCATAACAAACCATTTAATATCAAAATACCCAAATCATATTTGAAAACCAAAATCATACAATCAATTAAGTTATGAAAACAATCATAAGAACCTTGATTCTATTTAGAATTAACAATGAGGGAAGAGAACATGCCTTAAACAAAATGATGATGGAAAGTTATCACTAAGACTATCTCCAAAGTAATCCTCTAGTTGAAACCTTAGCTTCCCCTGCCCAAAATTTTTTGAGAGAATTATAGAGTGTTTTAGAAGAGTTTATAAGTGTTAATGAATGGAATAATAGGGTAAATAACCTCCCAAGTAAGTTAGAAGTCGTGGTACCTCATTAGGATAAGTGGTAAAATTTCCATAATACCCCTACTTAAGTTGCACAAAATCCCATCCCATGGGTACAACTGACCGTCACGAGTCGTACCTTCCAATACGATTGGTACCCTCCACTAGTATCCTATCCTTAAATATAGATCAAACTCTGTCCAGTATACGACTCATCTAACCAAGTAGTATCCGAAGAATACGATTTGTACCCTTCACCCGTACCTCTGGTAGATAAACCCAAGGAAGACTTAGACACTCTCCACCATACTAGTCCATGGTATGACTCGTATCTTGGCTTACAGATCATGGTGAGCCACTCATACTAAGATCCAACCTAAGTAACCAAGTATAATATTATGTAAAGGAACTAAATGATTCATAACTACCAATATGATTCGTACCCCTAAGTCGTATCCATTCTAGTAACCAAAATCCATTTCGCCAACCAATATTAGTCAGCATATGACTTGACTTTATCATCCATACCTTAATATACGGATCATACCCATGAGTCGTATTGGGTTTAGAGACTAAAATTCTAGGATATTTTCCAAGGGTCTATACCCAGGGTGTTATAGTCTACCCCACTAGGAACAATCATCCTCAAATGACATAAAAGGTAGGGGTAACCACACGTATGAGTCATTTGCATTATCAAATATATTCCCAATCTTTAACAAAGTTTGAAGAAAAATAGACAACGATATTACTCTTTCCTTTAAAAAACTCAGAATATAAAGATGTGTTGAAGACACATAACCTTCTGTATGAATCCTAAGAGTAGAAAATAGATGTGGATTCTTGGATTTCATGTCCTCCTCTGCTTCCCATGTAGCTTCTTCCAGATGTGGATTCTTGGATTTCATGTCCTCCTCTGCTTCCATGTAGCTTATTCCAACTTATGGTTTTGCCACAGAACCTTAATCAAAGCTGCATCCTTGGTCCGCAATTGACAAACCTTCTTATCCAAGATCTCAACTGAGATTTCCTCATAAGACAAATAATCCGTGAGACCCAATCCTTCAAAAGGAACAGCCAATAAAGGCCCACCAATGCACTTCCTCAACATGGAAACATGAAAGACCAAATGAACTAACCTCAAGTTGACCTCAAACACGTCGACATCAGAAACACACAAACTCCCTTGGTACCATAATGTACCATCACAACTGGCCTCAAACACCATTACTTCTTGCCTATAAAAGTCACTCTAGATTTTCAGTATGATAGGATCCAACACTTGCTTCTCTTTAATCTTTGTACCAAGAGATGATCAAACAACTTTGTGCCCCACCACACCACCATCTTTGGTGTCCAAGAGGTGAACACAAAGATTAGCCAAGCAATGAATATTCTTTATGAATTCCTACATTTCTTCCTCCAGATGAGCCAAAATCCCTATGGATAACCTGTTAAGAGCATCAGCAACCATGTTAGCTTTACCTGGGTGGTAGGGAAGACTCATATCGTAGTCTTTGAGAAGCTTAAACCATCTCCTCTATCAGAGATTAAGCTACTTCTGAGTTAGCACATATTGTAAACTCTTATTATTAGAAAAGATATCCACGTGAACAATATACAAATAATGCTGCTTTATTTTTAAAGTAAACACAACTGCCAACATCTCCAAATCATGAGTAGGATAATTTCTCTCATGGACTTTTAACTTCCTTGAAAAATAGGCAATCACCTTCCCATGTTGCATCAACGTACAACTAAGACCTACCCGAGATGTATCATAATAAACTACAAACCCATCATTTCCATCCAGCAAAGTCAGAATTGGAGCCGATGTTAGCTTATTCTTAAGTTTCTCTAAACCCCCCTTACAAGCATCCAACTAGGAATACTTTACCTTCATCTAAGTCAACTTAGTCAAAGGAGCAGTTATTGACGAAAAGCTTTCCACAAACCTCCTATAATTCCCGGCTAAACCCAAGAAGCTCCAAATGTTGGATGGAGTCATGGGTTTAGGCCATCTCTTCACCAAAACAACCTTTTGCAGATCCACCATGATCCCTTTACCAAAAATAATATGACCTAAGAAAGTTACAACATTTGATAAAAACTCACATTTTGACAATTTTTCATACAAGTGTTATTCCTTCAGGGTCATCAATACCACACAGAGTTGATTAGCATGATCCATCTCACTCTTTGAATAAACTAAAATGTCATTAATAAACACAATAACGATGAGATCCAAAGACAGAGAAAAACATTGTTCTTCAGATCCAAATATATCACTAGAGCATTAATCAACCCAGATGACATTACTAAAAACTCAAAGTTCCCATAATGAGTACAAAAACCAATTTTAGGGATATCTACCTCTCTAATCTTTAGTCGATGGTACCCAGACTATGGATCTATCTTAGAAAAGAACTTGCCACCTTGAAACTGGTTGAATAGATCATCTATTATTTAAGAGGATGCTTATTCTTGACCTTCACCTTGTTCAATTACCTGTAGTCAATGCACATCCAAAGGGAACCCTCTTTCTTGCGTACAAAAAACACCGTTACAACCTACGAGGATACAATAGGATGAATAAAACCCTTATCAAGAAGATCCTTAAGTTGATCCTTGAGTCCCCTTAACTCATTAGAGACATTCTATATGAAGGAACAGAAATTGGACGAGTTTCCAGAACTAGATCAATACCAAACTCAATTCCCTAATCAGGAGAAACACCAGGAAAATTATCTAGAAAGACCTCTGGAAACTCATTAACTAGTGGAACTGACTGGAAAGAAGGACCTTCTGAGTTAGAATCTTTAACCCTGATCGTGTGATAAAGACAACTTTTGTAGATTAACCTCTGAACTTTACAATAAGAAATAATCTCCCCCTAGGAACTAAAGAACCACCCTTCCATTCTATAATTGGTTCATTAGGGAACCTAAAGACAACCCTACGGGTATGACAAGCCAAGGATGCGTAACAAGTGTGCAAGCAATCCATCACCAAAATGACATCAAAATCCACTATACCCAACTCAAATAGATCCACCAAGGTCTTTTTGCCACCAACAGGTACAACAGACCTTCTATAGACTCTCTTAGCAATAACCAAGTCACCTACTGGGTAGAAATAGAAAAAAGATCCAAAATAACTTCCAAATAAAAACCAAAAGATACATCCACATAAGGAGTCATATAGGAGAGAATGGACCCCAGATCAAGCAAGAAATATACATTATGAGAGAAAAGTTGTAACATACTAGTAACGATATCAGGTGATGCCTCAGATTCCTTTTGGGATGCCAAAGCATACAACCTGTTCCGCCCAACACTAGAACATGGAGCAGTAACAGAAGTAGATGCAACACCACCATGTGTAGGAGTAGAAGATAAAGCCACAGGAATCTTATTCGACCCCACATAAACTTTATTAACCAGATAATCCCTGAGCCAATGGCCTGCCAGGCCACACTTGAAGAATTTGTCCCTTCCTTCATTGCAATAACCCTAAGAAGGACTACCATAGGACCAATAAAAAGGGTATAAAGAAACTGACTGACCTCCACTTGCCTGAGATTGGGCACCCTGTGTGCAAAAGTTTTCCCCATTTTGATGACGCCTGTCGCCCAACTGGTAAAGAGTACTATTAGGAGAGAAGGAACCATAAATCACACACTTCTTTTTATGCCATTTGCCACCATTCTAACCAACCTGAGATTGATCATCTCCCTAGTAAAAAATCTTGCTCTTCTTTCCCTCTTTATCTTTGAGCACCAATCGTTTCCTTTTCTCATCCTCTACCTGCTGCATAAGAATAATCAACCTAGAGATGTCCACATCTTTTATTAGCAAGGCAATCTTGCTTTACAAAATCAAATCTCAATTCAAGCAAAAATCAAACTTCCTTTGCTCACAGGTTAGCCACTAAATCAAAAGCATACCTAGATAATTGGTAAAACTTCAAGGCATATTCTTTGACAGATATCCTCCCCCGCTTCAGGTTCACAAACTCTTCCATCTTTGCTTCCCTCAGCTCTTAGGGAAAGAAATGATCAAATAAGGCCTTAGAAAATATATCCCACAAGACTAGTTCTTCCATATCACCCCTATCTCTGTACCACTCTTCATAACACTGACATACAACCCTTTGGAACTGATAAGCTGCAAAGTTTACCCCATCTACACTGGTTGCCTACATCACCCAACATATCTTTTCCATTTCATCCAAAAATCCCTATGGATTCTAATACATCTTCATTCTTAAAAAGGTGGGAGGACCTATCTTCATAAATTGGCTAACCCTTGCGGCGTCAGCAAACAAAAAACCAGTCACACCCAGCTCAACCTGAGAAATGACTATATGAGCAATAACAAGAAGAGGCTAATGAAATTCTACATTAGTTACCTTGCCTTGAGGAGGACTAGTAGCAACTGGTGTAACTTCAAAACTATGAGGGATAAGACGGTGAGATTGAAGATAAACCCCATAAGTAGGATGTAACCCTTAAAAATAAACCCTAGATGGGATAGAAGAATTTCCTTTTGTTCCAAATCTATGAGGTATGATCTGAAAGATAAACAAACAAGGATAAGAGAAGATCTCAGGACTAAGACTAAGCTTGAAAATTGAATACCTAGTAAGTGAAACATTCCTAAATACCTTGTAGCCTCTTCTTTATTAGCGTGGCATGCTATACACTCCTAAAAGAGACTCTACTCTACAAGACTTTGTGGGCTTACAATTGACCATTAACCTTGGCTCTGATACCAACTTGACATGACTCACCTGGGGGCCTTGTTGTAATGGGTATCCTAAGTCTGACTGGGACCGGAGACCACCCCCTAACGTAACCTCACTCCGCCTTCCTTGAGTTTGCTGAAGTTTGAGAATATTATAATATAGTGTAATAGCTCAAATGAAGACTCTGGGATAGGATCACAATAGTGATCAACCCAACCAAGTCCAACAATGCCACACCAACCTCCCAAATATACCAAATAATACCAAAGGCCATAAACCAGGCCATAACCAAGAAGATTTTAAAACATAATATAATTAATCCCAAAATAAAATATGATAGAATAGCGAGAAATTATGTCTAATGATGACAACCCAACAACTTATTCCAATGCCAAGGCCGATTCCAATACCAATCCAACCAATGCCAACCCATAGCAATACCACAAAGTCTCTAACCAAAAGAGTAATAAATCTATAAGGGACAAACCTCGTCAATCGAGTTTTCTAATGAGCTTTCTTTTAGAAGGCTTAGTTCTGGAAGATGACCTGATAGAGGAAAACTTGAAGGTTGGTGAGTGAGGCAGTCAGACCCAGGTTAAGACATGCCCCAACTATGGCCAAAACCAGTATAAAAAATAAAATCAAAGTCTGTAGAATTATCTATAACATGAAATAGAGCCTTCCAATAGGATGGAAGCTCACCACTTTAGTCCAAATATTGATCCTTAAGTCAATCACTATTTATGAGGAGTAGAACAACCAGTTCCTGTATAGCATAGGTATACAACCGTTAGTAGACGGGTTAGCAGGTGAACTCTAGCATGATCTCAAGATAAGGATAAAATAATTCCATTTATAAAGCCAAGTAAAACTTTACATATAGAAACAACCATACATATATAAATAACCATGCCAGGAAAGGGGACTGGGATTAGTATGCCATTATAAGCTTTACCTAGGCTGTGTAGCTTTTGCAATTCTAAACAACCTATGGGATATATGGGTTCAACACCCCCTACCAAAAGTGACCTAGTACATGAATCCTCATGACCAAGGAAGAAAAATAAGGGATGACTAGTATATCTGCCAAAATATAGTGTGACATCATGCACACGGTCACCAATACCATCCTCACAATGGAAAATATGAGTTTCTCATTTTTGTTACCCCAGGACCTCCACCTTCTAAGGCATTGCTACATATCCTGCCAGTATTGCCTAATTAAAACCATTACCAAGCAATCAACCAATCCATTTACTAGTTATTAACCAAGTCTGTTAAGTGGCGGTATCATCATACCGACCATACTTGCAAGTACTATCCATAACCAACCATATATAGGTTTAATGGGACGTCCATATTAAACAACTTGGGGGATTCCATTTATCCCACAAGTGTAAACCTTTATCCATTTACCTTTCAAGGCCTTTTAAACCATGCATAATTCCGTTACCATGTTTTAAAAAAAGCAAGAGTTCCATTAAAAGAACTCAATGCATAGAAAACATTATTATAGGCATTTAGTCAAACACATTGAGGGCATAATAAGACCAAAACCAATTCAAATTACCATTAAACCATTATCGTGGGAATCTAATTATCCAAAAAAACTATTAATGCACATAAAATAGAATTTAAACCATTACCATTTAATATCAAAACCCCCAAATCATATTTGAAAACCAAAATGATACAATCAATGAAGTTATAAAAACAATCATAAAAACCATGCTTTTAGTTAGATTTAAAAATGACTGAAGAGAACATTCCTTAAACCAAGATGATGATTGAAATAAATCACCAAGACAAACCCCAAATTGATCCACTAGTTGAAACCTTATCTTCTATTGCCTAATAGCTTTTCAGAGGATTATAAAGTATTTTGGAATAGTTTCTAAGTGTTAATGAATTGAATAATAGGGTAAATAGCCTCCCATATGGGTTAGAGTTGTGGGACCTCATTAGGACAAGTGGGGAAATATCCAAAATACCCCCACTAAAGTTTCCAAAATCCTACCCCAGGGATATAACTGACCCTCAGAAGTCATACATTCCACCTGTATCCTAGCCTCAAATATGGAATAAACACTTTCCAATATATGACTTATCCAACCAAGTCATATTTGAATCATATGATTCGTTCCCTTCACTCGTACCCCTAGCAGATAAACCCAATAAAGATTTAGACATTATCTACCATACGAGTCTATGGTACGACTCATCCACTAGCTTATGGCTTATGTGAGCCACTCATACTTAGATCCAACCTAAGTAACCAAGTCTAAGATTAAGTTATGGAACCAAACAACCCCTAACCACCACTATGACTCGTACCCCTAAGTCATATCCATTTTAGTAACAAAAATCCATCTCACCAACCAACACTAGTCAGCATACGATTGGGCCTTACAAACCATACCCCAACATATAGCTTGTATCCATGAGTCATATTAGGTCCAGAGACAAAAATTTCATGAAATTTTCTAAGGGTCAAAATCTAGGGTGTTATACTTAGCCGTCCGACTATAGGCCATGTAAAATTAGATGATGACCCAACTCAATATATATGAGTGTGAATCAATCTCCTACTCAAGTGAATGTAGTTTAACTGAACCCATCATGTTATGAGATTCAAGGTAATACTATACTGCTTGTCTGGAGATTATCACACTCGCCTATACCATTTTAATTGGTAGATGACGATCACAGTCAGTATCTCAACTTATGTTGAGGTCGAATCCTCAAGGAGTGGAATTATTCTTCTAGTCATATAGGTGTTACTAGTTTTAAAAAGATACCCGTAATATAAACAAAGTAAAATACAACATCTAAAATAGGGGGGGGGGGGGTTTGATTTGGATAAAGGATTTGACCAAAGTCAATTTAACCTAACAATCAATAGGAAACAATTGTTATTCTAAATTCAATAAAAGAAGGGTCTTGGGATTATTCCTACCTAAGGACAAGTTATGCAGGGGTGCATGATAATTGGATCCAAATTGTAGTCATTAACGATATGGTAGTCCAGGTTAAAGGTTCTTGAGGCTAGTTGGTCAACAAAACCTCAAGAATATCCCTCATTGACCCTTTGGTATACCTCATGAGTATATCAATTAAAACCACCTAATACCTCAATTAGACATCCCTATTTCTTGGAAGATGCCTAGGACATTATTAACTCTGTACTAACCCTTATTTCTAAGATAGTAAAAAGATAGTAAACTATATCTATTGCTATCCACTATTGCTTTCTCACCCATACCTCTCTTTTAATGATGATGTGAGTTCCAAATTTTCACCCAAATCCCTCTTTCAAGGATGATGTGAGCTTTTAAAAACTTGGGATTTTAACCCACAAATCCATTTTGAGCATTTGGGGTTTTCACCCATGATCCCCCAACTAATTCAAACAAAAAATAGTGAAACCAATCATCAACAAACTATAATCTACAGAAATACACCACAACCCATACACAATTGCTCCTTAGTTTAAGATAATCCCAAGAAAAAAAAATTTAGTTACTCGTGAAGTAAAGAGGAAGAAATATACCATAAGATTCATTCAAAGCGTCCCTGGTAATGGAAACTAAGAAGATTCTTCAATTTACACTTCAATTTTGCTAAACATAAATTGGAAAAAAACACAAAAGTTTCCCAATTTATAGGGTTACAAATTATCCCAAATTCAATTTCTTGAAGAGTTTAATAGGAAATGGGAAAGGGTTTAAGCATTATTAGGCATGTTTAGGTCAGCTGTGTACAATGAAAGAATTTCCCCTAGGCATAAACCCACCAAGTCGCGATGGCTGCAGCTTGTACGCAGTCGTGACTACCGCGACCGCCACAACATCATCATGGTTGCCGAGGTTGACCAAAGTTTACTTGCCTCAATCATGCTAACTGATCCTGATTACATGCATGGTCTTCTAGATGTGCACTTTTCTTCTCCTTTTGGTTCCTTTTCTACATAAATCCACATCTTTCTTCCTCATCACGTATTTACCTATAAAAAGTGGAAATTAGTGCATTAAACTAACAAACTTGTCTTATTTATACCTTTGAATCATAGTAGTGTGCAATAATTTTAGATGTAAATAAGTGGTAAATTCACCACTCATCAATACTCCCAACTTGAACCTTTTCTTGTCCTCAAGAAACATCACTTCTTATTCAATGGGACAATGGACATTTTAGCCCATTTATACAACCCTATGGTAAGAAAGACTTCAAATCTTATTAATACAAAAAGTATGTTTTCAAACATGGGCAAAGCTATTATCACAACACCCCTCAACATGAAATACAATTTAAAAGATGCAAAGGACTTTAAAGTGCAATGATGCAAAATCACAAACACTCTAGAAGTGACTTTCTACTGACCTCAACTCCACTATACTCTTTTTGCCTTATTTTTTAGAAGATGACAATATCACCCACCTCAATTTGTTTACATGCCTTCTCACAAGAAGGAAATCCCCCAAACCAAATTATCAAATATGCAACAAGGGATTTAAGTGTGAAACTCTCTCTCACACCATAGGCTTGCCCTTATTTTCCATTGCCACTACAATAAATACACTTGGTTGGATATTTCAAATGGCTTTTTAAGCTTATAATGTAGGTTCAGGGAAAGGTAGGAAATTATTTAGGAACAAAGTGGCTAGACTCTCTTTGAACATCTACATGACATTATTTCAACCAACTTTTGAAGATAGAACACTTCTTTTGTTTTCATACTTTACACATGCCTAATTTAGCTATCTTGATTTACCCATCTTTTGAAAGCATCTTTCAATTGCTTATTTCTTTTGAAATATATGCCTCATTCTTTTTTTGATCATTCCTTTTGCACTTATTCATTGATTAGCTCATAGGAATCAATTTACATTACCTTGCTCCATGATAATCTCTTCAAAACTGACCACCTCCAACTTAGGCATTTAGCCTTAATTTTTATTTTTTATGTTCAAAGAGGGTAGGGTTAAACAGAGAGAATAACTTTGAATGGTTCAAGACTTATAATGTGGTTTCCAAAGAAAGGCTAAGGCTTAAATTGGGTAACTAATGGTTCTATTCTATGCATGGGTAGGCTATTTAGGCTAAAGTTGGTCCCTATGGTCACAAAGATAGCATAGAATCATTTCACCAACAAAGCATGATAAAAATAAGCCCTGAGAGACTAACAGGGCAAGTTCTAGATGGTACAAGTATGCATGAGATTTAGACAAACAAACTCACCACACATGGCATGCAAACTTTTCAAGAGGGCTCAATTGTCCTTCCCACTAGAGACAAAATGAAGTATTTACCAATTTCTACAAGTTAAAACTTTGGAGTCATAAAAAGATGTAAAGTTTTATTTCAAGATTGCTCACATCCATTCCCTTAAATCTCAAAACAATTTTTTGATGGAGGGCATCGTATTCTTTGCATTTGAACCACAAATAATTTTCTATTTTGGCACCAAACCGTCTTTGCCTTATATTCTAGCTTTCATGAGGGAAAATATTATGACTAATCAGAATTCACCATAGGTATACGTGCGATTGAAAATCCAAAATACTACAAATACCTAGATTTCCTTGAATTTATAGCTTTGATGCTAAGGGTACTCAAACTTCCTCTGCATCAGTGGCTTAAAAAACCAATCACGATGATTTTCACTTAAGAATATTGTCACTTAATTTATCATTGAGAAAGGCTCGAATGATGAACCATAAAAAATATAGATAAAGTCAAAGTCTAAAAATGAAATAAACAACCAATCCATGAAAATGTGGGTACAATAAGAGCGCCCGAATATTACAACCTAGAAAAAAATTAAAATCATCCAATATAACTTAAAAATATTAAGAAATATCTCAATAATATAGGCTAAATGATATCAATATGGGGACATACACTCCCAACAAAGATTCTTATAGTGTCCTCAATTCATAAACAATAAAGCATAAAGAGATATAAGGGTGCTCCATGAACTGTATCATGAGCTTCTCTAACCCTCAGAATCTGCATCATCTCCAACATCATCAAAACTGAACTACTAAGCTAGGGCCTTATCATTGCTCTCCACTCTAGAAGAAGGTAGTGTGTCTCAGGGTTTTAGGACCTTTCTAACACCTTTACCCCTTCCACATCTTTCTAAAAAACTTGTCCTTCTTCTTTTCCCTTTTCTTAATCTTCTAGTATGAGTCTTAAAGATCTCCGTGAGACACTGCCAAGAATGAGTTTGACCTCTCAAGCCTTGCTATAGTGGCTCCCAAGTTTGATGGTGCTCCAAATACTTCTTATAATAATATCAGGCCATGTATGAATGGGGGGTAGCGGAGGGATCTCCTAGCCCCTGAGGAAATATAGACATAAGCTCCCTAATTGCCCTTAGATCAACATCAATCACCTTAAAAGGACCAGCTGTGGATGGCCTAGAAGACTCTAGAACCTCACATGTCAACTAACCTAAGTCGATCTTCCACTTCTTGCTTCTTCCCGGTGCACCCTCACCCTAAATTTTTAAATGATAAATGGGGGTACTAGGATGCAACCAACTATCTACAGGGTACTCCACAACCCCATCTCACCTACATAACTCAATAATCAAAGAGGGGAATAAGAGATATGTATCATAGTGGTTCTTGTAGAAGTTCATATCTGAAAGCACAAGCCGACCAACATTCAAAGAAATGTTATCTAGTATGCAAGTAACCATTTGGGCCAATAAATCTAAAGTCACAGTCATTTGGGTGCTTGAGGAGACCCGACTACAAATGATAGTTAACCAAATTTAGTCCTCAATAGTGAAATCATTTATTGATATGTTCCTATTGGTAGCCGCCCAAGAGACCTCCTTGCTTGGACATAATTTCTCTGCCAACCAAGTCTCTGGTTCATACTCTTTAGCCTCAAATTGATCTATGTCTGTATTTGGGGTCCCAAAAATGTCATTTATCTCTTTTGCTCTGAAGACCACCATCTTTCCTCAAATCCTGATGACTGGGTCTGAGAAAGATACAAGGCTATGATTAGCATAGAATTCTTGTACCCACTGCTCATTTTCCCAACAAGGATCTAGTGTAAAACATCTCCATCTAGTGGCTATGAGTATGTTATGAAATGCTAGAAGCTTTTCCAACACTTTCTCAAAGCATATTCCCTTCTCTAAAAGAAAATTTGTTCTTCGTAGTTCTCTATAGTACAGGTTGTGGCACTTATGGGCTGTGAAATAAACTTGATCATAGTTTTCCATGATGTAAACCTGAAAAGAATGAGAATGACACAACAACATTTATCATTAATTTTTTAAAGCACAAACTATGCTATGTTGTCCAACAAATCCCATCGGATGGTTATTGGAAAAGAATTGGAAGTGTAGGATATTTGGCCCAAAATTAAATTTAGCCTAAGATATGGTGATTGTGGGCCACTGAGCAGTGATCACGGAGCCTCAATCACAATCCAATGAACACAATCGTGATATCTAAGGCCAAACTAGGTTATATTTTCAGCAGTTCAAAATTCCAAATGCATGGGCAAATCATGTTCTAAAATAGAAATTTATAATTTAGAACATTGAACAAGGTTACTATGTACTCGATCATGCATTGAGAATTGGAAAACAACTAGTTATAAGTTTGTTTGGGCATTTGATCGATCACTTGAGGTGCACACTACATTTATCTCAATTTTGAATGCAACTTGGGCACTCAACGCTTCCCTAAAAGTTTGAACACCGTTCACGATAGAGAACCACTAGACAAGTACAATTAAAAAAGCATTTAACAGTGAAAAGAATAATTTAGGCCTCCCATATTTCATCCATTCTATGGCCTACCTAAAATAATTAATGTACAAACTCAAAGCACTTACTAGAGTAATAATGCAATATGGATTCCATAATGCTTTTGAATGCCAAAAATATGACCAATAGTGGATACAATTTTAGAGAATAGTTGAAAAGGGAGTGTGAGGGAAATGGGAATTGAGACGGTCATCTAAACTGACTTGATCGTGATTGCAGTCTGATTTCCATGATCCAAACAAGTGGAGACCTTGATCGTAGAGGTACAGGGCCACAATCACGATATCTGAGGCCAATATTAGTCCTCTACACTCCCCAATTTAGTCCAATATGTGAAAAATTTACACTTTCCCCTACGCAAACTTGCTCAAAACACTCCATGTGCCACAAATCCATGGATTAATCAATGAAATAAATTTTAGTATACACTACTAAATTAAAAACAAAGGATACGACCCACTTTTATGGCATTTGTGGGTTGCCTACCACATAGAGCCTTGGTTATCATCATGGCACAATGTGTTTTTTTTTTCAGGTTGGATCCTCAAGGGATCCATCATTCACTTCCTCATCTTCAATATGTATACCTGACACCTCTTTAAGCTCCAAGGGCTATTTTTTCTTTATGTACAGTCGAAAGAATTCCTCTCTATTACTGACCCTAAACCTTATTTCTCCTAGTTCCAAGTCAATGATATCTTTTTTGGTAGAAAGGAGAGGTTGACCAAGGATAATTGTCACCTCTTGGTCTATTTCATAATATAGCACCACAAAATTTGCTCAAAGGATGAAATCCATATAACAAACACGTCAACCAAAACAACTATTGATCTGTTGATAGAACAGTCCACCATCAAAAGCCTCATTGATATTGGAGTAGGGGTACCCAATCCAAGCCTCTGATATATTGCAAAGAACACAAGATTTATACTTTTACCAAGGCCATATAAAGTTTTTTCAATCTTATGTGTCCCGATGGTGCATGGAATTATAAAGGCCCTAAGATCTTCCTTCTTTTCTTCTATTCTGCTAGTCATGATATCACTACACCCACAAGTTACTTCAATGGTGTTACCCATAAATTATTATTTTTTAACATTAATTTATTTGTACACTCAGCATAACCCAGAATCTCTTGGATAACCTCAAGAAACGTGATACTGATAGAGAGGTTGCTAAGCTTAGCCATGAATTTCTTTAGATTTTCACTTTTCTTTTTTCTCTTAAGACTTTGTGGAAACAGAGGATGGATTTTTGTGGTGGGAAATATACCACTTTGTAGTTCATTATCTTTGTCCAACTTTTCATCTACCAAAATTGTTTTTTTTTCATCCCCTCCTTGAGGCTTCAGAGTTTCTTCTTTTGACTGAACCATAAGATTTTTCTTTATATTCATTTGCTTAATTTTGGGCTCTATTGCACGCATATTTTCTCTCTTAACTTCCTTCAAATGATCACTAAGGGTCTTACCACTTCTTTTTACTATTTCCAACATATGACCTTCATTCTTTAGTTTTATAACGGTATTAATATGAAGGCACCCCTTTTGTCTATCATTGAGTTGGTGGATATTTGGCCTATTTGTATTACCAATTATTTTATTAAAGAGGAGTAGGACATAACCGTTTGGTTGATTTGCAAAAAGCACCCATTTAATTCATGAATCATCTTCTCTATTCCCTTAACTCTCATCAAAATTCTTGCCAAGATATCTTTGATTTTGTATTTTTTAGGGTCAACGAGGTTTTCTTCTTTGCTCTTTGCTCGGTCATAAGAAGGAATATTATGATCATACTCTTGGTCTTTATCCTACCAATCAAGGTCACGATCCCTATCTCTTTCTTTAACACCTTGGTTCCCACCTTACATTTGATAGGCTGGGTTAGAACCCCCTAAAATTTTAGCCAACTATAAAATTTCTTTATCAATACTCTTGGACTCTTCATCATTATAGGACATGGATGCCACAACATTCACCATTTTTGTGGGTACACCCATCATATTCTTGGTTAGAAGCTCCAATTGAGTTATCTTTTTTGCTATATTTTTCTCTCTTTCTTTATCTCTCTTCCTTTGCTCTTTGTCAACAAATGAGGTAGTAGGATATCTTTTTGGTTCCTCTTCATCACCGGTGTTCCACCCCCAACTTTTATTGTTAACATCCTCAATAAAGTTTGTAGATTCATGATATGTCAACTTCATAAGAGAACCCCCACTGCATTGTCTACCATAATTTGGTTAAGTTGATCTAGAGCCCGGTAGAAGATTTGGAGAAGCATCTTCTATGAGACCTAGTAGTTGGGACATTGCATGATCGCTTTATTGGACCTCTTCCTCACCTCATACAAGGGAATACAATTCAATTACCAAAATTTAGTGATTTCATCTCTCAATTTGAGCATCTTAGATGATGGGAAGTACCGGTCAAGGAATGCCATGGTAAGTTTATCCCATGAAGTAATTGACCCAACTAAAAAGGATCAAAGCTATAATACCACCTCACGCATTAAAGAGAATGGGAAGAGGTGCAACTAGATGGACTCTTGGGTTATATGTACTATATCAATGGGTTGACCTATTTCTATAAAATTCTTTAAAAATAAGTTGGGGTCCTCATAAGATTTCCCCCCACAAATTCCCTTTATTTGGACCATATGAAACATTATGCTTGTGCCGTAAAAGGCCTCATTCCCATGAGTATGAGAGAGATGGATAGCACTTGTATGCCAAACATTATTGAGTTGCTCTTCGTCATTAATAGGACCGTCCAAAGACCTGGCATGACTTACATTATAACTCATGTCTCCCAGTATACTATTGAGATCTCCTAAAAAGAAACAATAACAACAACTAAAATAAATACACACCACTATGGGTATACCAAAAGTAACACTCAACACCACATAAGTGAAAACAAAATTTCACTCCTTGGCAACGGTGCCATTTTGATCACGCTCACCTATACCATTTCAATCTGTAGAGGACGATAATTACCAATAGATCAACTTATGTTGAGGTTGAATCCTCGAGGAATGGAATTAGTCTTTTAGTCCTATGGGTGTTAATAGTTGCTAAAAAGGTATCAGTAATTTAAAAAAAGTAAAATAGATGATTTAAAATGAGGGTTTATTTGGAATAATGATTTGACCAAAATCCGTTTAAGATAACAATCAACGGGGAACAATTGTGATTGAAAATTCAATAAGAGAAGGACCGTGGGATTATGTCTACCTACGGATAAGTTATGCATGCATACATGATGATTAGATGTATATTTAAGTCATTAACATTGTGGTAGGCTAGGTTGAAGGTGGTTAAGGCTAGTTTATCAATAAAAACTCAAGAAAATCACTCATTGACCATTTTGGGTACCTCAAGAGTTTGTCAATTAAAACTACCTAATACCTCAATTAGGCAATTCTATTTCTAGGAAAATGCCCAAGACATAGTTAACTCTCTATTCACCCTTATTTTTAAGATTATGAAAAGATAGAAACTACATCTATTATTGTCCATTATTACTTTGTCACACATATTCCTCTTTCAAGGATGGTATGGGTTTCAAAATTTCACCCACATCCCTCTTTCTAGTATGATTATATCTTTCAAGAACTTCAGGTTTTTACCCACAAATCCATTTTGGGCATTTGGGGTTTTCACCCAAAACCCCCCAACTAATTCAAACTAGCAATATTAAAACCCATTATCAACATACTAGAATCTACACAATACACTAAAAACCACACATAATTTTATCTTAGTTCAATATAATCCCATGATAATAAAATTTAGCTACTCATGAAGTAAAATGGAACAAATATTCCATACGTTTCATTACAAGCATCCATGGTAATGAAAAGTAAGAAGATTCTTAAATTTACATTTAGATTTCATTAAAAATAAATTGGAAAATTCAAACACAACAGTTTTCCCAATTAGTAGGGTTACAAATTAACCCAAATTCAATTTTTCAAAGTGTGTAATACAAAATGGTGGCTACCACAGCTACCGTTAGAACCTCGTAGTCGCGGAGGCTAACCAAAGTTGACTGACTGTGATTGCAGTAACTTAGCCTGATTACGTGCAAGGTTTTCAAGCTATGAAGTTTTTTTTTCCTTTTGGTTCCTTTATCACTCAAGTCCATATCTTTCTTTATCATCACCTGTATACCTTCAAAATATGGAAATTAATGCATTCAACTAAAAAAGTTATCTCATTCTTACCTTTAAATTGTAGTAGTGTGCATGAATTTTTGATGTAAATGAGTGGTAATTCAACACTCATCAAGATATATTCCCAAAATTTTAAATTTATGGACAATACATTGAAGCGGAATAAAGGGAATGCCTAAAACCAACAGTGGCAGACTTGACCCAAATGTTCATAAAGCAATAATCAACATCAGTGGTATTAGCAACAAAATAACATACAAGAAAGAAATATTGATAAAACATTGAAAAAAATCATAGTCAAGTAAGAAGAGATGGCTATTGAAATAAAGAATCAATGAGTGACAAAACAGATGTTAGAACAATAGTTTGGGCAATTAGCTAAAACGTCAATATCAATCCACAAGGTTGATTTCCTAGTGATACAGAGAATCCAAAGAATGTTATGGAAATCACCTTAAGAAGTGAAAATGTGTTTTGTAATATGCTTCTAAAATAAATTCAGAAGTACAAGAAGAGTTGACTCTTCTACAGTTTGAAAGTAAAGATGCTGATAATTAAAGGAAGTCTGTGTACTCAAATAAGTAGGTTGCTTAAAGACCACCACCACCATTTTCTCAATAGTTCAAGAAGGCCAAAGAAGATGCTTATTTCAAAAAGTTCTTTGACACTTTTAGAGAACTTCACATTAGTTTTCCTCTTTTATATGTTTTGCAGGGAATTTCCAAGTACACTAAGTACTTAAAGGATGTGGTGACAAACAAGGTAAAGCTTCAGTTAATTTAAATGGTGGAATCGAAGGGGGAGTATGGCTCAGTTGTAATGAAAAAGATACCTAAGAAGCTTAAGGAACCAGGGAGTCTCACCCTCCCTATACGGATTGGTGAAGGCAAAGTGGTCCATGCCTTGAGTTATTTTAGGGGCGAGTATAAATTTGATGCCTCTATTCATGCTTAACACTTTTGGGTTGGGCGAGCTGAGACCATGCTTTATGATGCTGTAAATGGTGTATAGGACCATAGTGAAGCCCAAAGAAATAATTGAGGATGTCCTCATAAAATCTTATAAATCTATGATTCCTACTGATTTTATTGTTATGTATTATGATTTAGATAAAAGGGTACCAATAATTTTAGGATACTTATTCTTAGCCTCAGGATAGGCATTGATTAACCTGAGATAGGGTAGTCTTACAATGAGATTGGATGATGAAAGGTGATTTTAAGAGATTATAAGACACTTAATACACCTTCCCACTAAAAGCTTTTATGTATGATTACAGTAATAAAGTGGATAAGTTTGGGGTAGTAGAAACCAAATCACCAAGAACCTTTGTAGACAATCTCATTGAGTTACCCTAGACACCACTTAAGGTCAAAGCAATGATTACTGATAATCCTGAAAAGGAAATTATTAAAAACATTATTGACCTTAGGATTTTACACTCAAGAGATCAAATAAGAGTAAGTAGATAGAATTCAAGTAGGACAAAGAGGATGAAAGAATTTGGCTCAGTATGGATGTTGGATCATGTCGAGACACTATAATAGGCACTGCTTGGGAGGCAACCAAAGTTAAAGTAAGTTTAATTTTCACTTTTAGAATTCTTACATCATGTGGTTTTTTTGTTAGGTCACAATTTGATGGAATATTAGATTACTAGAGATTTGAGCTCAGGATCATGGCAGTGAAACACCCTAAATTTTGGCCTTTTGAAATTTCCTAATCTATGATCTAAATATCCTAGTAGTGACTCATAATACGAGCCTTAGGGTATAGGTACTGGTCAGGTGACCCTAGTCATAAGGAGCTTAGTAGGTAGTGGCTGGGTTTCTATTGTAGTTACGACTGGTGGTAATGAGTTTGATTATAGAGTCCTATGGTGGACAATGTATGAGTTTTCAATGCACTATATTGTTGATGACTTGAGTGTACGAATAGTATGTTGTGGTCACGAGTCACGGGGTCGACTCATAACCACCTGTGACCTATTTATAGTTTTATATTGGGGGCATTCTAGATATTTCCTCTTTAACTCCTATTGATACCACAACTTAAAACATCTTTTAGGATAGTATTAACATATTATTCCTAATTAAGCACTCTTATAATCTCTCTCAAACTCTATGTTCAAGGAAAAGCTAAGGTTTCCACAAGTTAATTAATTAAGGGCTTTTATTACTAATTTTCTCCGTACTTCTTGGTGTCTAAGGAATGTTAATACTTTCTTTGTTACTTAAAAAAGGATACGTTTTAATGCATGGTTTTCATTGTATTGTTATGTTTTTTAGATAAAGGTTTGAGGTTTTGGATGTTAATTATTTAATAATATTTCTCATGGTTTAATTGTGTGTTTCTTTCATACTTTTAATAGTAGTTTGACCTTATGGGGTGCTTGGTAATAGTAAATGGATTTCAGGGTATGTGGATTCCCCAAATTACTAGGTTATGGTTGTGAAAATTATGTAATAACAAGTTTGTGAAAATGTCAATGAGTATAATTTACTCACATAGTTTGACTATTTTTGGAAACCTTGCATTGCATAATTAAAAATGGAAGCTGAATTGATCTGATTTGATTTTAAATAGTTTTTTAAGGGAATTGGTGGCCATGGTATTGGTTTAATTTTAAATGGTGGAGTCTAAATTTTGTTTAATATAATAGTCCACCCCATAAAGATGTCACACTAAATTCCTTATTCGACTATCGATAATCTAAACATATCCAGAAGGGACCATCTTTCTTACGCGCAAAGAGAACATGATCACTCTATGGAGAAACACTAGGGCAGATAAAACCCTTATCAAGAAGATCTTTCAACTGCTCCTTAAGCTCTTTTAACTCAATCAGAGCCATTCTATAAGGAGGGATAAATATAGGATAGCTATTCAAAAGAAAGTCAATCAAAAAATTAATTTCCCTATCGAGAGGAATACAAAAAAGATCATCAGGAAAGACCATGGGAAATTCATTAACCATGGGGGCAGACTATAAAGAAGGACCTTCAAAATTAGAATCCTCAAGTTGAACTATATGATATAGACACCCCTTGGAAATCAATTTTGAGCCTCTAAGATATTAAATAAACCTTCCTTTAGACAAAAGGAAACTACTTTGGCACTCAATCACTGCTTCATTTGGAATTAAAATGGACCCTTCGGGTCCTATAATCAAAATAGGCATAGCTTGGGTAAAACCAAATGATCCCTAAGGTCACATCAAAATCTAACAAGTCTAACTCTACCAAATCTACCAAAGTCTCCCTACCATAGATAGATACCACACAACCACTATAGACTCTTATAGCCACCACAGAATCACCCATCAGGGTAGAAATAGAAAATGGATCAAAATTACTTTTAGGACCTCACATAAGGGGTCACATAGATTAGACCCCGAATTAAGTAAAAAATACACATCAAATGAGAAGAGCTTTAACATAGCAGTGAAAAAGTCAGGAGATACCTTTGACTCTTCACGAGTGGTAAGATCAAAGAAATGGTTTCGACCAGTATCAGATCCAGCAGTAGCACCCTTTGGTGAAAAATCAAAGAACTAAAAACTGAAATCTTATTAGCTCCAGTAGCAACACTAGCAGAATGACAATATCACCGCATATGCTTAGGTTGTCCAAAATTGAAGCATAAGTTCCTCCCTTATTGCAATAACCATGATAAAGTCATCTACAGAGTCTACAAAGAAGGATAGGTTGGGGATGATTAAGCTCCATTGTCCTAAAATTGGGCTCCTTGTACGTCAAACCCATTGTTGACCTAAAAGCATCGATCACCAGAAAACCTAGGATAAGAAACATTAATAGTCGCATGGGAACTCCCCCAATTCCTCTTCTTAGGCCACTACCTACCATCTCTACTAGTATTTTTCTGACCCCTCCTCTACTCTCTAAATATTTGACCCTCTTACTCTATCTATCTCTTACCTTTTCCTAATTTATTCTCCCACTAATAGGACCAGATTGGAGTGACAAAAAAGACACTATTTAGGTCAACAAATAAATAGAATGGCAAAACTCGGCATTGGACACTTCACCCTTAGGCATCTAGGTATGAGAAATATCATCTCAAGAAACTCGAGGAGAACTAGTAAGAATTGGTTAATCTCCACAAGAGGTGGTACAATCTGGAGCAATGACCCTAGACCAGGTTTGTACTCCATAGGTAGGATATGTTCCATCCAGGTTGTGAATAGATAGGATGAAGTAGTTTCTACATGTATTAGATCTTTATTTAACTAAAAAAGTTTTTATTTTTTAGAGATTAGATCCACTAAATACAAAGAAAAGCAACAAGTTCCAGAGAAGTTATCCAAACACAGCAAGGCACTCTTCACCTGAGATCAATAAGGATTTTGAAAATTCAATTCCTTATAAAATAGGCTTTTGTTTGCATAACTATAATAGGCTTGCAAGCTCTAATTTTTGTATGATGATACCAACGGTTAATGACTAATTAAAAGACTCCTTGGTAAATGGTTGGGAGTGTTTAAATGGTTTAATAAGGGCTTAATAGGGGTTATGTAGCAAAGTCATATAAGGTTGAGGTCCCAAAGATATCAACACAGGATACTCATATTTGCCGATGTGAGGTCTAATCTTGAATATCAGTATGTATGGATCACACTATTGATATATATTTTAATCTTTGTTGATGTGGGGTTGGGGAATTCCTTGGTATTTTTTTGTAACTCTCGTTCATGTAGTTAACACGTGTTGAGGCCCTTTCAGCAAGGGTAGCTGAACCCATATAGATCGTGGGTGTATGTTTAGGATAATAGAGCTACACAGTCCAACTATGCTAAACCTTATTCTCTACACTGAAATGATATATATGTATTTATGTGATAACATATGGTTATTTGAATTGAGTTTGAATGATGGCATTATTTTACCTTTATCTTTGAGTTACATGCTAGCGTTCACTCTGCTAACTATCTCCAGGTGTTGTATCCCCATGTAATGCAAGAAATGACCATACTACTATTCCTCTTGCTTAGTGACTTAGATTTAGGGATATCTTTGAGTCAGATTGATATGGTGAGCTTTCATACTCTAAAAGACTCTATTTCATGTTCTGGACTTCTTTTTATTATTTTTATTTCTTGGAATTTGTTTTCTTGCTATGGTTGGGGAATGTCTCGACCAGATATTCTTTGATTTCTATTAGAGAATTTGTTAGACTACTATGGTCATGGGCGGTGTCGGTATTGGTGAAAGCCTTGGTATTGGCATTGGGATTGGTATCAGTTAGATATTTGGTTGAAATTTGTTAGGTGATGATTATAGACTTTATTCAATGTCTTTAAACTTATATTGTCTTATCTTGTTGTATGTTGGGAATACATTTAAAATAGGGTGTAGGGGAGATAATGGTTGGGTATTGGGAGTGGTCTCTATTCCTGGTTGGACTTGATATACCTGATATGCCTAGGCCCTAGTTGGTATTGTGCCAGATTGGTATTAGAGCCTTAGGTTCAAGATCAATTAGGAGACCACAAAATCGTGTTGAGTAATTCTGTTTTAAGGATGTGTAGCACATCACACTCATAAGAGAGAGGCTACTTAGAATTCAGGAATGTTTCTCTTTCTTGTGTTTTGTTTTTAAGTTATAGAGTCTAAGGTCCTGAAATCTTCTCTAATCCCCATTTGTTTGCTTTTTAGATTTTTCTTTCCAGATGATCTGATCGCACAAAAACTCCTCTATCCTACCCAAGGTCAATATTGATATAACACATCAAACCTATGTGGTCTAGACCAGGTCTAGGGGTCTAGTTCATGATTACTTTTATTGAGTTCCACTGGTCCCCTCTAGTCCTTCTTGGGTTCCTTAGGATGATGTGATGAATGCTGAGTTTCATTAGTCTATTCATATGTTTGCATAATTAGTAGCTTCTCAGGCTGAGCGTGGTGCTTTTGTTACTCTATCTTCTGAGGCCACTAGGATTGATAATTTATGAGGTTGAATCCTCAAACCTATATTGGTGTTAAGGTTGAGTAGGATCCTTAAGGTTTTTGAGATGAGATGGAAAAATATTTTGTGTTACGTATACCACTAATATAGAGTATGTGGAGTTTTCCGCCTATAAGCTAAAAGATATGGTGCATCAGTGTATGATGAATAGGACTAGAAAAAGGGTGACGATGTTGAGTCAACCCTATGGGATAATTTTATTACTGCCTTCCTAGACCTCGCCTTTCCTCAAGAACCAAGGGAGATAAAGGCGGAAGATTTCATTAATCTAAAGTAAGGCAAGATATCGGTCATGGAGTATGCCTTAACGTTCAGCAGTTATCTTAGTATGCTCCAGAGTTAGTTTTTAGCATAAGGACTAGAATGAGGAAGTTCACTTTTGGGTTGTCCCAAGACGTATTGTTTTAGTGAGGTTGCCTTGTTGAACAAGGACATGTATATCTCCAGGTTTTCTGTATACATACAATATGTCGAGAAAGAGAAAAAGAAAAAGGCAAAGATAGGGGAAAGCCAGAGCAATAAGTTTAGATTATCTGAGCTATGTGATGGACAATAGTAGAGTGGCAAGAATGGTGGAAAGTGGTACAAAAAAGTGGGGTGATTCTTGATTTTAATTAATGGATAGTGCTCCTTATCCAAAGCCATTATGTGATAGGCATTTTCATAGTGGCGATAATTATAGAGAACAAGGTTTCTAATCTCAGGATAGTGGGGCCCAGTAAGCTCTATCTTATCCTAGATGTAGATTTTGTGGTCGATTAGATCAAGGTTACTATGATGAAATAAAGGACAAGTGCTTTAGTTGTGGTCAGCTACGACACATGATTAGAAACTGTCTAATGGTCAAGGTTTCTTCTGGGATAAACAAGGTTCTGGTTGCCTCTTCATCAACTACGATACTAAAGGGTGTTCTATCTAGCTCTGGAATGGATCAAAACTGAGTCAATGCTATCATTACCTACCAGGAGTCCGAGGCATCATCTGATGTCATGACTAGTATGTCAAAACTCTTTTCCCATGATGTGTAGTATTTACTTGATTTGAGGTCTACTCTCTCTTACGTGACACCATTTAATGCTATAAGTTTTTTGTTTTGGTCCTAAGTGTATTTCGTATCCTTTTTATATTTGTACCTTATTGGGTGACTCTGTGATGGCTTGAAGGTTCTATAGGGGTTATGTGGTATATGTGGGTGGTTGGGAGACATTGGTCTATGTATTTGAATTAGACATGGTTAATTTTTATATCATATTGGGGATGGATTGATTGCAATCGTGCTATGCATCTTTAGATTGTCAAACCCATAAGCTAATCATTAAATTCCCAAATGAGTTAGTTATTTACTAGGAGGGTGGTTCCCTAGCTCCTAAGGGGAGGTTTATATAATGTCTTGGAGCTCGAAGATGAATCTCCTAGAGTTTTTCTATAATCTAGTATGGATTAAGGATTCTAACTTTGAGGATCCTTCTTTACATTTCATCCTGGTGATGAATAAATTTCCTAAGGTCTTTTCTGATGACCTTCCTGTTTTCCCTCAAGATAGGGAGATTGATATTGGGATTGATCTTATTTTGGACACTCATTCTATTTTTATTCCCTCGTGTAGAGTGGCTCAAGTTAAGTTAAAGGAGCTTAAGAAAAAACTAAAGGATCTTTTAGACAAGGGTTTCATCCATCCTAGTGTGTCCCTGTGGGTGGCCTTTGTATTATTCATGCATAAGAAGGATGGTTCGCTTAAGATGTGTATTGATTAATAAAAGCTGAATAAGGTGATAGTAAAGAATATGTGCCCTCTTCTAAAGATAGATGATATGTTTGATCAGCTTCAGAGTGCCAAGGTTTTCTACAAGATTAATCTTTGTTTTGGGTATCATAATTTAAAGATTAGGGAGGTGGATATCCCTAAGACTTCCTTCCGTACCCTGTATGGGTATTTTGATTTCCCGGTAATGTCTTTTTGGTTGACTAGTGCCTCAACGACATTCTTGGATTTGATAAATAGTGTTGAAGCGGTTTCTAGATTTATTTGACATTGTATTCATAGATAATATTCTTGTATACTCTAAGAGCGATATGGATCATGATGATCACCTCTACATTATATTACAGCCCATGAAAGATCAACAGCTATATGCTAAATTTTTCAAATGTGAATTCTAGTTGAAAGTTGTCATTTTTCTGGGTCATATCATTTCAACAACTGTATGCTAAATTTTTGAAATGTGAATTCTAGTTGAACGTTGTCATTTTTCTTGGTCATGTCATTTCTAGTGAAGGGATCATGGTGTATCTAGAGAAAGTCACAGTGGTTAAGAAGTGTCTTAGACCTACGACTCCAAACAATATTTAGAGCTTGTAGGGTTTAGCTAGTTTCTACTAGTGGTTTGTTGAGTGTTTTCTAACTATATCCACCCTATTGACTGAGCTAACTCAAAAGAAGGTGAAGTTCTTATGGTCAGATCCGTGTGAGGGTAGTTTCGAGAATCTAAAGGATTAGCTGACTTTGGCTTCAGTCTTGACTTTTCCTGAAGGCCCTAAAAGATTTGTGTTTTATTGTGTTTCATACCGTGTAGGCCTTGGTTGTGTTCTAATGCAACATTGTAAGGTGATATATTATGCCACTAGACAGTTGAAGGTGCATGCGAAGAATTATCTGAGTCATGGCTTCAAAATTTTAGATGTGGTGTTCGCATTGAAAATCTGACATTACTATTTATATAGAGTTTATGTGGATATCTTTTATGATAATAAGAACCTGCAATATTTTTTTAACTAGAAAAAGTTTAGAGTCTAGCTCATATGGATAAGGAGAAGCAGGAATTAGTATAAGATATTCACCGTTTAGCTAACCTTGGAGTTTGCCTCTTAGACCTTGAGGATGGTGGTGTGTTTCTGTAGAAGGTGGTATAGTTATCTCTAGGTTCTAAAATAAAGGAGAAGTAAGTGTTATAACTTGTATTGATGAGGATCAAAAGTGATATAGGTGGTAAAAAGGTGATGGCCTTCAAGATTAGTGGTGATGGTAGCTTACGGTACCAAGGAAGGTTATGTGTTCCCGATATAGATGGGTTGAGAGAGATGATCTTTTATGAGGCGCATGAGTCAAGTTATTCTATTCATCTTGGTTTGGCAAAAATGTATCATGACCTTAAGAAAATGTATTAGTTGAATAATATGAAGCAGGTTATGGCTAGTTTTGAGGCTAAATGCATGGTATGCTAACAAGTAAAGGTTGAGACATAAGGCTCGGAAGATTGTATCAAGAAATGGAGTTACCATTTTGTGCAAATGCTAAGTGATCAACATAAATTTTATTACCGGTCTTTCTTATTCTTGGAATCAGTTTTATTTAGTTTGGGCTATCATGGATAGGATGATAAAGTCTGCTCACTTCTTGCCAGTGAGGACTAATTTCTCAACTGAAAATTAGGCAAGCTTATACCTCTAATAGATTGTGAAGTTGCATAGGGTACATGTTTCTATCATCTCTGATCGCGGTATACAATTTTCACCTAACCTTTTGAGGTCATTTTAGAGAGATTTGGGGACCAAGGTGATTCTTAGTACTGCTTTCCACCCACCGTCGGATGGGTAAGATGAAAGGACAATTCAGACATTAGAGTTTGCGTATAATAACATTTACCATTATAGCATTGGGATGGCTCAATTTGAAAATTTGTATGGTAAAAAGCATAAGTCTCCTATTGGGTTGTTCGAGGTTAGCAAGGCAAAGATATTTTGCCCAAACTTATTTCTCCAAGCTATGGAGAAGGTGGAGGTTATTTAGGGCAGACGTAAGGCTGCCTAAAGTTGCCAAAAGTCCTATGTAGATGTAATGCATAGGAATTTAGAGTTTGAGTTGGGGATAGGGTGTTCTTAAAAGTGTCTCACATAAAATGAGTGATGAGATTAGGAAGAAGGGTAAGATCACTCCCCGATATATTGGTCCATACTTGGTTTTGAGAAGGGTGGCAATGTTGCGTATGAGTTGAGTTGCCTTCTAGTTTTAACTTCATTCACCCAATATTTCTTGTTTCTATGTTGATAAAGTGTGTGGGAGATCTGGTGAAAATTATACCTTTCAAGGATATTGGTATTTCGAATTCCCTGTCTTATGAGGAGGTCCAAGTTGAAATCTTTAATTGGTAGATTTGTCAGTTGCGGAAAAAAAAGCCTCGATAGTAGTTCTATGGAGGAACAACTTGGTGGAAGAGGCTACATGGGAAGCTGAAGAGGATATGAAGTCAAAGTATCAATTCTATTACTCGTTTTTTAAAATTGTGCTAAATGTATTTGTTGTTCTTAACATCTTTGTTTTTTGTCTTCGTTAAAGGTAGATTGTGAATTCTTTGGTATGCTATTTTCTGTATTAAAGGTAAGAGTAAAGATTTTTGGGGGTTTAATCATGCTAGTTACTGCCTTGTCCCATCATTGGAGGACGAATGATCTAAGTGGGAGAGAATTGAAACACCCTAGATTTTGGCCTTTGGAAATTTCCTGAGAATTATCTCACTGTCTAAGTATTGACTCATCATACGTGCCATAGAGTGTCGTTACAGGTCAGGTGACCCTAGTCGTAAAGAGTCCAGTGGATGGTGGTTGGGTTTTTGTTGTGGTTACTAGTTAGTGGTAATGAGTGGGATCATGGAGACGTATGGTGTACTGTGTATGGGTGTTCAACTCTTTGTCTTGGTGATGACTCAAGTGTACGAGTCATATGTTGTGGTCGAGAGTCATGGGGTCGACTCGTAACCACCTATGGCCCTTTTATAGTTTTATGTTGGGCGCATTCTTGACATTGAACCCAATAAATTCCTTTATACCATGACATAGAACATCTTTTGGGACATCATTAACAAATTATTCCCAATTAAACACTCTTAAAATCTCTTTCAAACTTTTTGTTCAAGCAAAAGCTAGAGTTTCATTAAGCTAATCAATTAGGGGCTTTGTAGAGTAATTCTTTCTGTACTTCTTGGTGTCTAAGGCATGTTACTCTCCCCTCATTGATACATTAGAAAAATCATGTGTTTTAATGTATGGTTTTCATGGTACTATTATGGTTTTGAATAAAGGTTGGGGTTTTTTGATGTTCATGGTTTAGTAATGTTTCTCATGGTTTGATTGTGTCTTTCATTCATGCTTTTAATATGATTTTAACCCTGTGGGATGCTTGGTAATAGTAAATAGATTTTAGGGTGCTATGTATTCCACAAATTACTTGGTTATGGTTTTGAAACTTATGTACCCACAACTGGTTTGTGAAAATGCCAATGAGTATGATTTTGTCACATCGTTTTACTATTATTGGAATCCTTAATTTTCATAAATGGTAATGGAATCTAAATTATTCTAGTTTTATTTTAAATTTTTTAGGAATGTTTTTGGTGGCCATGGTCTTAGATTAATTCAAAACGGTGGAGTCTATCTTTGGTTTACATGTTTTATATGGCATAATTGGAATAAACATGCAAGCTCTAGTTTTTATATGACGATACAAATGGTTAATGCCTAATTAAAAGACTCCATGGTTAATGAATGGGAATGTGTAAATGGTTTTAAAGTGTACAAAAAGGGGGTTATGCAGAAAAGCCGTGGAAGGTGGAGGTCCCGGGGGGACTAATACTTGAATTTAAAATTTTTCGATGTAATGTTTGGTCTTGATGACCTGTGTTCATGGTTCACACAATTGGTATATATTTGTATCTTGGTTTATGTGGGGTCGGGGCATTCCATGGTATACCTTGATACCTTCGGTTTGTGCGAATAACACATGCTAGGGCACCTTCATTATTAGAAGATGAACCCATATAGCCCATAGGTGAAAATTTAGGATGGCATAGCTACGCAGTCTAGGTTATGGTTTTAAATGCATGCTAAACCTTGCTCCTAATCCCAACGCAATATATATGTATATATGCGATTGCATATGGTTATTGATTTTTTTTTTGAATAATGGCATTACTTTATCTTTATCCGTGAGTTACATGTTAGCGTTCACTCTGCTAACTATGTTTAGGATCTTTATCTCCACACAATGTAGGAACCATCCATACTACTATTCCTCCCGCTCAGTGACTTAGATTCGCGTACAACTTTTAGTCAGATTGAAGTCGTGAGCTTTCATTCTCCGGAAGACTCCATTTCAAGTTGTGGACTTCTTTTTATCATTGTTATATCTTGGATTTTGGTTGTGGCTATGGTCAGGGCTTGGTCCGATCGGATGTTCATTGATTTCGGTTAAAGGCTTTGCAAGACTATTATAGGTATAGTGGTGTCGGTATTTGTGTCAGCCTTGGTATTGGTATTAGCATTGGGATTGGTATTGATTCGATATTTCATTGAGTTATGATTATAGATTTTTTTGATTTCTTTAAACCTATATTGTATTACATTCTTATATGTTCAAAATTCATCAAACATGGGATGCACGATAGATAACAGTTGGGTATTGGGGTGGTCTCCGGTCCTGGTTGGATTTGAGATACCTAACACGACTATCCCACGACTTGGGTCGTGTTAGGCAAAGACTATGTGTATGTTACGACCCAGACGATGTCCTAGTTGTGATAGGCATCTAAAGTCCTTGTGGACCAGAGATCACCCCTGTACCTAGAAAAACATCACATACTGTCCGGTAGAAGATGAATTTAAAACATATATCAAGATAACGTAAGATAAGCTCGTAGAAATTTATGACCTTTCTATAACAGATAACGGACAAAAAAAGAACCAACCAAAATCACCACCATAGTCCATAGTAATGGACAAAGCCTTCTAACAAAACCAAAATCAATAAAGTGTTGGGTGATTCCCCGACCAAGAAACTGACAATGACAATATTAATGATAATGTGAACTCTCAATTCTAATCTAAGAATAGAAATTGATGAAATTGCCAAGTCTTCTGTAGAATGGAAGCTCACCACTTCACCACCAATGATCGATGAGACAAGACAGTCAACCTAACACTATGTAAGAAAAGTAGAAGTATCTCAAGTGCCTGCATCACATGGGAATACAACATCTGCAGACGGCTAGTGGGTTAAGTATAAGGCTGTAACTCAGGGATTGGGGATAAAATAAAGCCAAGAAAAATACAGTACAATTAATCTGAAAATTATCATATACATAAATAAATAATATGCCGAGGAAGGTAACAAGCCTTAGTATGCACATTAAAACTTTTTCCTTGATTGTGTAGCTCAACCATTATAAGAAGGCACCATGGGCTATATGAGTTGATCTCTTCCCAAGCTGGAAGGGCCCCAGTGCATATAGCCGCACGAACTACTTGATGCACATATGCACCATGGGGGACTCGAACCTCCCATCATACCAAGGTGACTTAAGCATCCAATAATGTAATATAATATAGGTTACACGAATCTCTCGATCATATAATAAGGGGGACTAGAACCATCTGGTAATTTAAACCCTAGCATCGGCAACCGCGATTTCTAGCATCGGTACCTCTAGACTTCTACTTTCACGACATAACTATTGAACCTTCATTAAATCCAAATTAAATCATTTATCATACATTTCAATTCATTGGACCATATTAAATATCTATGAATACACTATTGGTATCGTCATACCAAGTACACTTGTAAGGTAACATCAAAATTCCATCACAACTCTATTAACTTGGGAACTTGACTCACTTCTTTCATTAAACTTGTCACGGCCCAAACCGGGGCCTTGTCGTGAAAGGTATCTCAAGTTCACCATAGAGTGTAGACCACCCCCTTTTCCTTGCTCAACGGATCACAATACCATAATGTCGAATGAATACCGAACATATAACAAGATAAGAAGAAATAAGTTCAAAAACTCTTATG
This sequence comes from Capsicum annuum, assembly GCF_002878395.1. Lineage (NCBI taxonomy): Eukaryota > Viridiplantae > Streptophyta > Magnoliopsida > Solanales > Solanaceae > Capsicum > Capsicum annuum. The sequence continues at coordinate 1,238,314 of NW_025825704.1, read as the reverse complement.
ATATGTCTATAAATGACGACAAACTAAATCAATCAACCAAGACACCACCCAAGTCCATGGTAATCCATTGAATCTTCTAGCAAATCTGAATATCAATAAAGTGTCAGGACAAGCCCAAAACTATAGCCAAAAACAAGTCTAAACCGTATGAGACATAAGAGACCAAAACATGATATGTAGGTTTTTGATGTATGGAAGCTCAGCACTTTAATGCCAACTCACAAACTAATCTGGAGTCCTAATAACCATGCAGGAGAAGTTGAAGTATGGAAATTTGCTACATCACGTGGGGATACAACATCCAAAGATGGTTAGTGCGCGAACGCTAGCATGTAACTCATGGATAAGGCATAAAATAACGCCATGGATAAAAAAATGAAAACCAGTCCAAAATCATATGAACTATATCATATTGAAATACATATATTCATAATATCACATGATGGGGAAGGGAACAAGGCTTAAAATGAACTTTGAAAATATTAGTATGGACTGTGTAACTCAACTGTCATAACATAAGAAGACACTAATGGGCTATATGGTCCCCGCTCTCCCCTAGCTGGTACTGCCCTAGTTCGAGTAGTTGTACGAACCAGAGCGTATACATATGCACTATGGGGGACTTGAACCTCCCTACATATCAAGGTGACACAAGAATTCGATCACGTAATATAATATGGGGGACCCATACCTCTAATCATGTTATAATAATATGAGGACTCAAAACTCCTTGGTCATTTAGACACACACAACGGCAACTGTGGTTTCTAGTATCGGTCACTCGGACCTTCACTTTCATAACTCAGCTGCACAACTCTCTTTTAAGCATAATTTGAAACATTTATAGCGTCTACCCATTCATTGAACCATATTATACATTAAGGCATATATGATTGGTATCTTCATACCAACTACACTTTCAAGGTAACAACACTATGTCAAAAAACATACATCAGTTGGAGGAATTCACAACCCCCTTGGTTAAATTATGCAATAGCTTGTGAAAATACAAAACCTACAAGATTTATTTCAAAATAAATGTGCCACATTAGCCTTTTGAATCATACAATACATTGAATTAGTTCAATATGAATACTCTACATATAGAAATCAATTTCACAATATGGGGTTAAGTCCATTACAACATTGAAAGTCACAAGTTGGGGGAAATCACAATACCTTAGTTTATCTACAAAACATATGCACCCCATAGGTTCAAAAATGATAATTCAACCATGAACAATCATATGTAAACCATGGAAAAAGATTGTTCAACCAACATTATTTATAACCCTAAACCTATGTTTCAAAACCAACATCAATACCATTTGAACAACACTTTTAGACATATACTTTTAACAAATTAGAAATTAGGAAAGAGTAACATGCCTAAAATACAAATGTTTACATAGAGAAATAAACTCTTAGAGCTCTACTTGACCCACTTCTTCGAAACTGTAAGTATGGATTCTTGAGAAAATTTGAGTGACATGAGAATGTATTTTGAGTGTATAATGGGTAAGAATAAGGATTCAATAGGGTTTAAGGGTCGGGGGTTCTGCTTAGGGCAAAAGGGAAATGTCTAGAATGCCCTTAGTAAAAGACTGAAAAAATCATCACCAATCATTATGGGTCCTACAACGACTCCTAGGGTCACCTTACAACTCGTGGCACTCAATCATAATATGGACAGTGACCAAGACCACCACCACTTTTCTAGTTACGAGTCGTATCATACCACTCGTACCAAGTCCTTATGACTCTCCATGCCAACTCATGCCCAAGACATAATCTTTTGAGTCATACTCCAATCACATTATGACTATGACGTAACAACTCATCATGGGAAATTATGACTCATAAAGCCCTAGTTATAGTCACATCAGAAACTTGAGACAATACACTGATAATCCTACGATTTGCACACTATGACTCATAAGGAGTCTTGGCGACTCATTGAGAGCTACTCTTACTTAAAGAAGAAAGTTTAGCCACACACTCTAGTCAGTCTACGACTGGGTCTTTTAGACCTATTATATCACCCTGCAACTTGTAACGAGAGTCGTAGTCAGGGCAGTGAGGATAAAATTTTTTGAAATTTTCCAAGCAAAAAACTAGGGTGTTCCAATTCTCTTTACCTTAGATTATTCATCCTCGAGTGATGGGTCAAGGTATCCCTTAGCATGATTTAACATAGAAACACACCCACACTTACCTTTATCAATAACTAAAAAAAAAGATGTTAAGGAATACACATACCTCAAGCACGATTATCAAAAATTTGAATAGGAATGGATATTGTACTTCATGTCCTCTTTGTGTTCCCAAGTAGCTTTCTCAACCTTGTGGTTCCTCCAAAGAACCTTTACTGAAACGACACTTTTTGTCTGCAACCAACGAACTTGCCAATCCAATATTTCCACAAGAAATTTTCTTAAGATAAGGTTCCGAAATGCCTACATATTCCAAAGGGCCAACCAACGAAGGATTGCCCACACACTTCCTCAACATCATGACATGGAAGACCAAATGAATAGAGCTCATCATAGAAGGCAACTCAAATTCATAAGCAACATTACTAACCATCTTGAAAACTAAATATGGACCAATGTAATGGGGATTGAGTTTCCTTTTCTTTCTAAACCATATCACTCCCTTTATAGGAGGCACCTAGAACACCAGTCACCCATATTAAATGCCAACTCCTTTGTCTAACATCTGCATAGGACTGTTGGAGACTTTAGGTGGTCTTAAGCCAATCTCGAATCACCTTCTCCTTCTCCATGGCATGGTGAAAAAAATTAGGACCAAATAATCCAACCTCCACAACTTCATACCATCCAAAAGGAGATTTGAACTTTCAACCGTACGAAGACTCAAATGGAACCATATAATGCTAGAGTGATAACTGTTGTTGTAGGTAAATTGTATGAGAGAAAAGTGGTAAACCCAACTACCAACAAAGTTGATCATGCAAGATCTGAGCATATCCTCTAATGTCAGAGTGGTCCTCACCCCTTTCCCATCCACTTATGGGTCGAAAGCTGTACTAAGGCTTGCCTTAGTTCCCAGACCTTTCTGAAATGAACACCAAAAGTGAGATGAGAACTGAGTACCTAGATTAGAAATGATGAAAACTAGAGCACCATGCATCTTGACTATCTCCTAAATGATAAACTTACCATAATCCTCTGAAGAGAAATTAGTCCTTACTGATAAGAAGTCAGAAGACTTAGTAACCTTATCCATGATGACCTAAATAGAATCAAACCAATTTCAAGTCTGGGGAAAACCAGTAAGGAATTCCATAGTGATAACTTCCCATTTCCACACCGGCATCTCAATCTCTTGAGATAATCCACTGCGCCTCAATTTCTCAATTTTCACTTGTAGACACACTATGCACATAGGCACAAAATTTGACATATCCTACTTCATATTATTCCACCAGTAAATCTCATTAAGATTATGATACATTTTTGTTGAACTAGGATGAACCATATAACGTAACTCATGAACTTCGGCAAAAATTCTTCTTCAAAACCTATCATTTGCTGCCTACCTACACCTCCTTAATTTGCAGCAAGATAGGCTCCAACACTTTCCTCTCCTTTAGCTTAGCACTAAGAGATGACTTTGCCTCCAGTTGCATAATCATACCATTTTGCAGTCCAAGAGATAAAATCCAAGATTATCCAAACGGTGAATATATTTCACCAATTCTCACTTCTCTTCATCCACATAAGATAAACTCCCTATGGACAAACTGCTAAGAGCATTCTAAACTATGTTAGCTTTACTTGGGTGATAGTGGAGACCTGTGTTATAATCCTTAAGCAACTCAAGACATCTGCTTTGCCTGATATTCAACTCTTTCTGGCTGAACACATATTGGAGGCTCTTATGATCAGAATAAATATCTATATGGACCTTATACAAGTAATGTCACCATATCTTTAATGAAAACACCACAACTAATAATTACATATTAAGAGTTGGATAGTTCCTCTCATGAACGAACCTTTAACTGTTGAGAAGCATAAGCAAACTCCTTGCTATGTTGTATTAATACAAAACCTATTCCCACTCGCAATGCGTAACAATAGAAGACAAAACCATCAGTACCCTCAGGTGGAGTCATGACTGGAGCCGAAGTCAACTTATCTTTCAACTTCTCAAAATAGCCCTAGCAAGCATCATACAACAAGAACTTTACCTTTTTCTGATTGAACTTTGTTAAGGGGGCAGTAATAGAAGAGAAGATCTCCACAAAGCTTCTAAATTAACTCGCTAAATCGAAAAAGCTCAAAAATTTGTTTGATTCATTAGTCTAGCCCACTTCTTAACCGCCGTAATCTACCATAATCCCTTCACTAGAACCAACATGACCTAGATAAGTCACAATATTTAACTAGAACTCATACATTGAGAACTTTGCATACAATCATTGATCTTTTAAGGTTTGTAACACAAGGCAGAGGTGATTGTTATAATCTGCCTCGCTCATAGAGTACACCAAAATATTATTAATAAATATAATAAAAAATAAATATAAAAGAGAGGGAAGCCCCCGTTTGGAAGATTTATAAATGTCGTTGAGACATTAGTCAAACCAAAGAACATCACCTAAAACTCAAAGAGACTATATGGGTTCGGAAGGCAATCTTAGGGATTTCCACCTCCCTGATCTTCAACTTATAATATCCAGACAAAATATCATTTTTGGAAAAGAACTTAGCACCCTGTAGCTGATTGAATAGATCATCAATCCTTGAAAGTTGATACATATTCTTCATAGTAACATTATTCAATTGGGGGTAATCTATACACATCTGAAGGGAAGCATTCTTCATATGCACAAATAGCATGGGAGATCTTTGCGAGGAAACACTAGGGTGAATGAAACACTTATCCAAAAGGTCTTTCAACTACTTTTTTGGATTATCAGACTCAGTCAAAGCCACTCTATAAGGAGAGAAAAAGGTAGAATGTGTGTTCGAAAAAGATCTATCCCAAAATTAATTTCCCAATTAAGAGGAACACTAGGAAGATCATCATGGAATACCTTGGGAAATTCATAAACCACAGGGAGAGTCTGCAAAGAAGGACCTTCATATCTAGAATCCTTAACATGCACTAAGTGATAGAGGCACCCCATAGAAACCAATTCTCGAGCTTTATGATATGAAATAAACCTTCTATTATGCATCAGGGAACTACCTTCCCACTTAGTCACTGACTTAATAGGAAAATGGAGATTGACCTTTTAGGTTCGACAATCCAGGGAAGTATAATCAGAATGCACCCAGTCCATTCCCAAATCAAATCAATATTTATCATGACAATCTTTTTTAGATAAACTAAGGTCCCCCTACCATAGACCGATATCATACAACCCGTATAAACTCTTCTAGCCACAATGGAGTCACCCACCGCTATGGACATAGAGAAAGATGTAGAATACAATTATTTTCAATATTAAAATGGCTAGCCATATATGGGGTCACATTAGATAAGGTAGATTCAAGATCAAGAAAATAATTTACATCACGAGAGAAAAGTTGGAGCATATCAGTAATAATATTTTAGGCCTCAGAATCCAGGTGGATGGCAAGAGCATACAGAAATTTTTTAATAGTAATAGAGCTAGAAGTAAAAGTAGCACCCCTTGGTGGTGGAGCTGATGAAGTATTAATAGGAATATTATTTCCCTACACGCAACCTTAGAAGAAAAATCCTTCTACATATGTCCAATCGGATAATATTTAAAATATTTGTTCCTCTCCTCTTAACAAACGCCACAATGTATATGACCATAAAATCTATAAGGGGGATATGATGGAGCTAACTGAGCCGTAGTAGCCTAAGGTTGGGATCATGAAGCTCTAAACCAACTGTCTTACTGAGAATAACAAACACCTGACAATATTAGATAAGGAGCACTAGCCGTAGAGTAGGAAACAAAATTGGGAAACTTGTTCTTAGACCATTTTCCATCATCTCTACTATGTTGTTGTTGATTTCAACCCTAATTAGAAAATATAATCTTCTAACTCTACTTCTTACCTATCTCTGTCTGCTTTTCTCCTCCTCCTCAGCCTATTGTATATACATAACTAATCTAGAGATTTTAATATCCTTGTTC